>NC_089733.1:7500-307500 GCF_035083965.1 Branchiostoma lanceolatum | reverse complement strand
AAAGGTCCTTACCAACAACTTTACGACGTTGGCAGGGAAATATCGGCATAAATATTGGCATCATAACCAAAAATGTATCACTTTAAATTAATAAGCATCTCCGAAAAATAAGACATGGCACATTTCGACACTTTTCTTTCCCAACCTATCAACATGAGTAACCCAGGAACTCCACCCATGACTGCACGATCATGGCAAACAAGATATCATTGTAAAGGCAACGAAATCATATCTCCAATGATATATAATACCAGTAAACTGAACTTGATAAAGTTTTCAAGGAGATATGATTGACAAAAAAAATCAAGTTTCAGCATTTTTTGAGCCAAGTTTATAGTACAAACATGGATAAAACAATCCCACGCAACACCGAACTGGTCTCACTCTGGACTGGTGTTACTTCATCTTTGTGTATTCAAATCAAACAAACAGCTATCAGCAAATCAACTCGTAACCTTAAGACAATATTGAGTCTTCGACGGAAACTGGTGCGTAAATAGTACTTTCAAAAGAAAAAAAACACGTTGTGACCCTTGGTACACATCACCATCGAAGCGTCACGACGAAAGCAACAACACAGAGCATGCTGCACGCAACCTTTGGCCAAGGAACCTCCTTGTTTTGGCCGAGTAAAGTTTGAATCATGTAACCGAATTGTTGATATTGATCGCTCTTACGTAGCCGGCTGGCAATCATAGCAAACAACAAGCAAAATGAGCATATGTATGTCGTACATTGCAAAACACAACAACACGGAAAACGTTTACTAATAATTAATAATGCCTCTTGTGCTATCGTACTGACTTTGTTGTAAAGTTACTCCTCTGCACAGGTGTATTTCAAAGTGAAGTTTGCATAAGTCTTCCAAGAAGATGTGGAAGAGCAAAAAGATGTATTGCTTGGTTTACCATGTTCTGTGTTTTTTAGCCATTTTTGAAATCGTCCCGAGCTCTCAAATTTCATAATGAAGGCAACTTTCTGTGACTCAACTTTTATTGTTTTTTCGCACGCTAGTACCTCCCGCTCGCATCAATTTTGGGGTTCCCAGATGATGTTATCCATGTAATAATATCAGTATGGCCTTACTGATCTGCCAAACTAATGACAATAAGTACGGAACATTCTGGTTCCGGCTAAAGCTCATGGGCAGTGTGCTATTCAGGTCCAATAAAATTTGCGCTCGTTTGGTCAATGAATTAATAATAATAATAATCTTTATTGCACATTCATGTCCAGAGGGGTAAATGAACATATGGTCACAAGCGGTCTAATAGATGTAAAATGTCAAAACGTTTAACTCTAAAATACTCTATATACTAATATTATATTCTTAATCTATACACCTGATAGATTTTTCTCTCTCTTGGAAACATATGGAAACATATTAACATTCTTTGTTCATTATACGTTCATACGAGCATGGCATCAGGAATTTGAATGTCTCCTGTTTTGACATTTTCTTTCTCCTCTTGTTTATTGCCCATCCAGTCTCACAAGCAAGTACATCAGCATTGCCAATGACTGCGGTCTGGAACAAATGGTCTGCGAACCAACTCACACTGTGGGGCAAACTTCGAACACCCTGGATCTGTTTCTCACCACAAATTCCACCTTAGTGGAGAGAGTCAAAATCTTGCCAGGTCTCAGCGATCATGACATCCCGCTGATTGACGTTCAAGTAAAGCCCCAAACATCAAACACGAAAGATCGACTCATATACCTGTGGAGGAAAGCCAACATCGATGCACTCCAGCAGGATATGGTAACATACAGTCGTGAGTTCGCAGACCAAGCACAGCATAATACTGCCTCAGAAAACTGGGAGCTGTTTAAGGCAGCCGTTAGTGGTGCTGCCAATAAGCATGTTCCCAGGAAACGAGTGAGGCCACAATCTAGCAAACCTTGGATAAGACCCCAGATTCGCAAAGCATTTCGTAAGCGGTCTGAACTTTTTTCCAAGGCTAGAAGATCCAACTCCCATGAAGCCTGGGCAAAGTTCAAGAGGTGTAGGAAGGGAGTTAAGCAGAGAGTTAGGAAGGCCCATAGGGATTATGTTTCCAACTACCTTGAGACAAACATCGAGGATAATCCCAAGGCCTTTTGGAGCTATGTCAAATCTCTCAGACAGGACTCTACTGGTGCATCGGCCATAAGACATCAGGGGGTGCTAACATCTGACCCCCAGGAAAAGGCTGATGCACTGGGAGCCCAGTTTGAGTCAGTGTTTACCAGGGAGGATAAATCTACCGTTCCTACCCTTGGCGAATCCGTAGTTCCAACTATCCCCTCCCTTAACATCTCAGTGGAGGGGGTAGCCAAACAGCTCTCTAGTCTTAATCCCAGCAAGTCCACAGGACCAGACGGAATACCACCTCGCCTCCTGAAAACTGTTGCCGAGCAAATTGCGCCAATACTACAGACAATATTCTCCCAATCAATATCTACGGGAGACGTACCTGAGGATTGGAGAACAGCTAACATCGCTCCAATCTTCAAAAAGGGTGACAGAACAATGCCTTCCAACTATGTCTTTGACATCGGTCTGTGGCAAAGTGCTTGAACACATCGTGCACAGCCACATGATGAAACATCTTGACACTCATGGCGTTCTGTCCCCGGCGCAGCACGGTTTCAGGAAGGGTCTGTCCTGTGAGAGCCAGCTGGTACTCACCCTCCAAGACTTGGCCAACAATCTTGACCATAACAAACAGGTCGATGTCGCGGTGCTTGACTTTAGCAAGGCATTCGACACCGTGCCCCACGAGCGGCTGCTAAGCAAGCTTGAGCACTATGGCATTTCTGACCTTCTTCAGTCTTGGTTTAGGGCCTTCCTAACAGAGAGAACCCAGAGGGTTGTCTTTGACGGCGGAACATCTAAAGCTGTCAGGGTCACCTCTGGGGTCCCTCAGGGTACAGTGTTAGGCCCTTTGCTCTTTCTACTGTATATTAACGACCTCCCCAGCTCCGTAGATTCACACGTTCGATTATTTGCCGACGATTGCTTGATTTATCGAACTATCAGCACGCCTTCTGACGCACAAGGTCTACAGTCTGATCTAGATGCGCTAACAGATTGGCAAAATCGTTGGCTTATGTCGTTCAATCCCTCTAAATGCCACATCCTCCATATCACCCGTAAAAAGCACCCCATCCTAACCCAGTACTCCCTAAGTGGAGAAGCCCTCACCGGTGTCAAGTCCCACCCCTATCTTGGAGTACAACTGTCCGACGATCTGCGGTGGGACACCCATATCAACTACGCCACTAGCAAAGCCGGCAGGGTACTAGGGGTCATTCGGCGCAATTTGACCCATTGTCCATCTAGGGTCAAGGCCACTTGTTACAAAGCGCTGGTGCGGCCCCACTTGGAATATAGTGCCACCGTCTGGGACCCGTACACCACCAAAGGGATACAGGCGGTGGAGGCCGTCCAGCGCAGGGCCGCCCGAGTGACTCTGAATGACTACCGGCAGACTAGCAGCGTGACACAAATGCTCAATGACCTGCAGTGGACCCTTCTCTCTGAAAGGAGGAGGAACGCCCGCCTCACCTTTTTCTATAAGCTAGTTAATAACCACATCAATATTAATACAGATAGTCTACTGAAACCAGCTCAGGGGCGCACCCGGGGAAGCCACACGCTCAAATTTCAACCACTTTACGCCCGAACAGACTCTTACAAATATTCATACTTCCCCCGCACCATACCCGAGTGGAACGCCCTGCCTGGCGCGGTTGTTACGGCTCCCACCGTTGAGTCTTTCCGCGCCAGGCTGGAGGCCTGCCCGCCTTAGCCTGGGACCTCCTCCCCCCCTACTTTGCCCCTAGCGGGGTCATCTGGGGGTAGTTTAAGTTGAAGTTGAAGTTGAAGTATTGCAGTGTCTTAAACAGCGATGGGCGCTCATGAGAGCAAGATAAATCCAGATCTAGATAGTTACCATTTTCTTTTTCTTATATGTACATGACCGCCTTTGTCATGCTATTAGCAACAACCCTTCAGACGACTTTATGGAGCAACCTTATGTCCATGGTGCTAAGGCCCCTATCTCATTGGACCCGCCACACGTTGGAGACCTCGCTGAGTTCTAAACTGGATAGTGGATAATAGGAATAGCATGCAAAACGTACAAGTATGACTAAAAGACAAGACAAAAACCCTAAAAGGTTCGTTTTCTATCAATGAAATACGCTGAGGGCTGTGTCAAATCGCATGGTCGCACCGAGGTCACCAATGTGTCGCGGGTCCTGTGTCAGTGAAAGAGGGGCTTAAGTCCTCACTGATTTCAATTTATGGAGAACATATGCACACTTATTGATTTTCGTCTATTCTAAAAAAAATCATCTTCACGGAATGCACAGCTGTATCGACTCATAATGCTGCAAAGAGGCCAGTGTTAGCGGGCTTGTTGTAAAACGTGTTACGCTCTACCGCAAAACCTGATGAATTTGTTTGAGACGTCAGCATCAAAGAACACAAGAAGACTTTGAAGTATTTGTGGATCGGTATGCCTAAGATGTTGGCCAAGAAGGCGTTACATTTGCACAGCTTACATCATACAGCGGGTATCGCATGGATAATGTCAAATACTTCCTATCCAAAGCAGTTCTCACTTGGTTCTTCAGCCACGCATAAAGAAACGTGGGGATAGTTCAGGCGCATGGTGGACTTAAGGTAGTGGTTAAGATCGCTTCGCTTGTCAATTCGACTGCTCCTGGATTTTCTCCGTAGGGATATGCATATGAACGATAAGAAGGAGGAAGAAGAACAAAACAATCTTCCTCCTTCGATTATCACCAGCCTACCACATTTTATCTAAATACACGAATAAAGACTTGTTGTTTGTTTTATACATCCTTTTCTGTTGTTCAACTAATGTGTTCCCAGCTTTGTATTCCTGTAGTTTTGAAATTTTAGCAGCATTTTTTCACCTTGCCGGATTTTTATCACCCTGTCACATTTGTTTTGGTGTCCCCAGGCGATGTCATCCATAAAACTAAATCAGAGTATTGTTGAATGTGACGTATTGAACTTGCCGTTACTTGTCTTGTATCTGAGTGCGTGTGAACATAACTAAGCTCAAATGCTTGGTATCTTATAGCTTTCACGGCCGAACCGGTAAACAAAATCGGTCCATGCAGTTCCATGAAAGTTGCGGGGGAGAGGCGGTGGTGGGGGGGGAAATCAATCCATAACTGCAACACACATACAAACACGCACCCGAAAACATAACCTTCTGGGCAAAGGTTATACATAGATATCTAACAACATGCAACAAAAGGTGTACAGTTTTTTAGAGAGACGTTCTTTAGTAGCTGCTTACCTGTCGCTTCCCAGGTGACGACGGTCTGACGTAACGAAGAGGGAATGACAAATCCTCCTACTGTCTAGATGATCTCAACCGTTCCGGGTGACAGCCTATCAAGAGCGGTTTCTAAAGCCACGACAAATAGCCTGCTTGTGCAGTTTGATTTATCAAGAGAAAGTAAATTTATTTTGGTCACGCCCCCGAGGCGATGTTTACTTTGGTGTCACCTTTAGTATTTGCTCGAATCTCGTTCAGAAAAAAATGGTACCGATAGATGTTTTTTTTTAAATCTTTGTTTCAATGGAATTACGTTTGAAGTAGTCAACAGAAAGAAAACATCCTAGGCATAGGGTGACTGAAATCAGAAAACACAACAATGTAGTTTTTATTAAAATCTATCCATCCATCTATCTATCTATCTATCTATCTATCTATCTATCTATCTATCTATCTATCTATCTATCTATCTATCTATCTATCTATCTATCTATCTATCTATAATAGTATCTATCTATCTATCTATCTATTTTGCTCAGTGCAAGGCCATTGGGGGCCACTCATCTAAGCACTGAACTAATTCTAAGTGTAGCAGCATCTCTTCACCCTAGGTCAGAAATATCAATGCTCGAGACAAGTATTGACTTCACTGACCCACTAGGAGAAGCAGGGGTTACGAAGGCTGCTCGGGAAATTCCCTACCCCATTTAGGCCGGAATGTTTTGGTCCACGCACACCGGGGCATGCCCCTGCTCTTTTTCGAAAGATGTGGTGGGTTCTTTTACGTGCTCAAGGTGTGACTCTCCTCAAACACGGGACCTCCATTTAACGTCCTATCCGAGGGACGTCCCTATTTATTTATTATCTTTCTCTCTCTCTATCTATAAACTGAGATCATCCACATCACAAGGTACAGTTGGCCATATTGATGACCTTTGTCCTTACTTTGAAAAGATCGTAAAGTGCTAAAAAGAAATAGTGATATACTTGTCTTACGCCAAAAGTATATTTACAACAATGGAACCCTATCATACAAGCCTTTCAAGTGGTACATTTCAGATATCTAAGAAACAACTCATACCTACAATTAAACTTAGCATTGTCACAATAATTGCGACATTTATCTTGAGTATCACATTTCGCTTCAAGAAAAGAAATTAATGCCTACCACGTTGGTGTCATACCAAAGTTCTGCCCCCCCAATTTTTTGCTGCCGGGGTATTGCGTGTGCATGGGGCATGCGCACCGCTGTTGAAGAGCATTTATCTGGCAGGCGAGAAAAGCTGTGGCGTCATTCCTTACTAAAGTATTAACCGGTCATTATCTTAATGAATAAACAAACACATGATAACCAACACAGTGGTATTTCTTAGTGGGAGAAGCAGCAAATGTTTAATGACTAGTATGAACTTGACCAACCATTAACGACTGCAAAATCATGTGCCATTTACGGTGATCACTGACGGTTACAAGACAACCAAGACAAATATCTTATCGAAATATTTCTGATATCAGAACTTCTAGCCCGCCCCACGCGCCTGAAGTGCTGTCTAATATAATTACATGCAAATGTATATTTTGCACGCGTCAGAAGATCATCTCCCCAGCAAGCGGAGCGCCTAATCTAGGGAACCCTGTAAAAACACATCCTGTGTTGCAGCTGCAGCACCAAAACGGAAAAGTGAATCGACTTCGTAAGGATAAAAAATTTCCTGCAACATGCAACAAGCTTGTTTGAAATCTGCCTTGAAATACATTGAAAGTGGTTGCACAGATAAAAGCTAAACAGATTCTAATATGACATAACTGTTATGATAGGTGTCACCCCCCGACACCAGAGAATGGTATGTCCCAGAACTCAGGGAGTATAGGGCTTACCCCCAAGTTGAGTTGCGCAGTCGTTTGTAGTCCCTACTTAAAATCTTTGAAACCTTTCTTTTCCTTGAAATTTTTTGCCCAATCTGGAGACTTTTTTGGTTAGAAGGAACAGGTAGGGTTTTAGCTTTCCCATTTTAGTTGAAAATTGTTAAGTTCAGCAGTTTAGGTGGCGTAAGAACATATGTGAGTTGTTGGGTCACGCGGATGGGTATGACCGGGAACTAGGTCAGAGATAGGGTCTGTTTACTTCCGGGTGGCGTTTCTGCGAGTTTGAGCTGTACAACCCTCTGTTTTCTTAGCATATTTATGTTTACCTTCACAGAAGTAAACATATTGATTTTGCTACGTTTCCTCTTCCTCTTCTTCCTCTTCTTCGTCTTCTCCGCACAAATAAAAAACATGAATCTCTCCAAAACTAGAGCTTGGAATATCTTGAAATCCAGCAAGCTGGTAGGCCTGTACATACGACACTGCACCATGGCCGCTTTTTCCCATATAGATGCAAAAAAAATGGTTTTATGCGGCAAAAACTGGTGAAAAAACTGGCATTTTTAGCACAAAATCGAACTTTAGAATCCCTTTAGAACCCGTTCGGAACTTTAGAATCACACATTCCACGGCCGCAGGTCAACGACCGTAGCGAACGGGCCGCTCAGTGGACACCGATCGAACACTGCGTTCGAAATGGGGTCAACGACCTCAGCTTCGGAACACGCGACCGGGCAGAATGAAACACGGCGCTCGGATATACGACGTTGCTACTTGGATGTTTTGTTGATTTTTATCTTTACCTTCAAACAAGGAGGTTTAACCTCCTTGCTTCAAAGAAGTAAACACATTCTTAAGTATCCCCATCGTCGGTATGGAAATACCACCAAAGCGGTGTCATTTTGACACGCCACCCTGGAGTGGAACACCGATTTGGCGCCATCCGCGGTCACAACCAGCGCCGTCATTTTTTTTCTCTGAAAGCCATGTATATAAAAACCCGACTTCTTCACAAATACAAACCATTTTTCTACACAATAAATATATGCTCACATTTTGCTGTGGACGGGTGAATATGTAGCAAATCTAGCTACCGGCGTCAATGTTGGCGATCTTGAATGTTACAATACAGGGATTGTTGACAGACGGCAAAATGTTGACATTTTTTGCAGCTTCAACCACTAGCAGTCTTCCGAAGCTCGACTTGATCAGCTTGACAACGAGTCAACTTAAAATGACACGCAATTGAGTGGTAAACTCATACCCAATAAAATTTTCACTCACTGGCCGGCAACTGTGATAACGTTATATGGTATCGTCTTCGGCCTCGCGGGTGACATAAAATTGCACTTTGGTTGTCCCCTGACTATATTCAAACCTCCTTGTTTTCGTCCAGCGTGCTGAATATTAAAGAAGGTTATGCACAGAGCGCTAGCAGTCGTCTGTGTGAAACACGGATTGGTGTATAGTTAACCGATTTTTGCATTACCAAGAAAATTTGAGCATAAGCAATGGCTACGTTCGATTCAAGCTCACCGATTAGTGGTGGCTATTACATACAAACACATACAAACAATCGTCATGCAAAATTGCTTTTTTTTACCCTGAGACAAAAAGGTGAAATACAAAATACACACACACACACACACACACACACACACACACACACACACACACACACACACACACACACACACACACAAACACACACACAAAACGTGGGACTTGAGAACTTTATTTCGCGATTAAACTGACTGAACAAACAAGATATGCCGTAGCGTAGAATACCCCCCCCCCCCTTGTAACGTTACCTTGTGTCATGGTCATTCCGTTCACCATGTGATACATGTACAGCGGTAGGCAACGTCAGTCCCGCTACACAAGTGGAGGTCGGACAACGCCGTCAGGGTAAATGTACACGCAAGGAGGTTCTCCGTATAACCTCCTTTATACAGGTCGGATAAGTGTTTGATAAGGATATTAAGGTACGTGGTCGGCTTGCACATAATAAGTCGGCGCGACGTAAATGTTGCAAAGTAATCCTTTGAAGTTCGCATGTTGATTATGATTGACAGGCGGCCCGCTTTTGATCTGCGTGGGATGGGTCTGCAGTCTGCACAATAACGCATGTATATGTAATCTTGCATACCAAGTATGAAAGTATGCTTGGCAACTGCGGGACGTTTTTGATATAGATTTGTCAATTTTTGCGATCATGATAACCAGCGATTTCTGTAAAACAGAGTCTTCGCCGTCTTTGGTATATCGAGCAATCGGTCGTCATTGTCAACATGTATTGGATTGAAAAGCAACACGACGTATTAAAACGGCCGCTAAGGTGCCGTGCGTAAGGTTTTACTCATGTAGGCGAACGGCACCTTAGCATGTCACCAGCAGAGTGGAATTGAAGTTATTTTCACGAAAGTCATCCTTGTCTTTACTTAAAATCTTCTCAAAATTGCATTATATATTCCTTAAAATCCTTTACCTTTACATAAATTGCAGATGTCACAAAATAGGAAATGTAACGTTACATAGTTTTTCGTACTCCCGGTCTTCACATGGGAAATGACAATGTACGCACTCGTTTATTGGCAAGCATAATGTTATCTCGCAATTTGTCGCTACGCTTCCGTGTCTTCGACGAAAATTACCGAAGTTCACCTGTTTGTGCGACTATATGCCATTCTTTGGAAAGGGCACAGGAGAAGAAAACATGGTATTCGAGTTGTGTTGAAAGAGAGCAAAGGAGAGGATATGCTTATGTATACAATTCAATGGACACTTGTGTTGTCGGTGAAACTTTCGATAACAACTTTACATTGAAAGGCGTGTGCGCCGTGCTATTAAATAAATCTCCCATCCCCGTGAATTGCGTTACTTGGATTTCAACACGCGCTTGCGAGATGAATGCAAACATAGCACGGACACTGTAGCCACCGACGATTTCATGTAGCCAAATTACGAATACGAGTGCATACTTTGCTAATTAGATATGCAAAGAAGTCTCTAATTGGAATGATCCATATTAATTCATTATCTCCCATTTTTAGATTACATATGTTGCAAATATCAAAGTTGTTGCAGAAATGCCTCATTCATTATGCAAATAGTGTTCAAATTCACAAAATGTTTGATAATATTCACCTTTATCTTAACGTTACATGTGTCACTAGAATAGATATTCTGTCATTTGTCACCAATGTATTACAAATTCAAATTGTCATATTTTACATCATTCATATCAATAAATGTTGCTCTTGAGCCTTGTTACCTTTGTCATAAGTATGCTATTTATATCATTAAGCGCAATTGAAATATAAATCTTCCTTATTGATTGTACAAATTATGCATCCATTTCGTTGGTCTTCATTAAGGTCACAGGTCGAAAAGTATGAGAATTCATTCGTCTCTTCTTGACTTATCCTGTGTCATGGACCTGTGCCAACGCATCAACTAAATAAACACTTTATCCTTCCTGGTAGAAACGTAAAGATAGACCAAGGAGGTTTTATATAAAACCTCCTTGGATAGAGCATGAGAAGGTAAACAATCTGCATTTGCTCGCAAATGTTGCCCCTCTAGTTATCAAGTATACCTTAAGTATAAGCTAAATGAACGACCATCCAACCCCTAGTACTATCCAATCCCACCAACCTTCGCCCGAGAAGGGTGTTTAAGCCAGGCGGTAAAAAGAACAAGATCCATCAGTACGGTGCTGACAATCAATCAAACTTAATTGCACAACAAATGTAACAGGTACAATGTGTGGCATTATTTAAAAAAAGCAGTACAAAATATCAAGACATATATGCCTTTGCATATAACAATGCTCATGAGTTCTACATAACGTAAGACTAAACACTCGACTATTCAATATAAGTTATATGATATACAGTAGAATCCGCTTAACTGCACCAACCATCTGTCAGCTTTTTGTGTGCAATTATCCGGCTGGTGCAATTATGCGAAATGCCCAGCTGGACCGCACTACCATGGGCGTATTGTTAGTTAGAAAAACTAGCACAAAGAAAACTTGACCCTTTGCTGAATATAAAGAAATGACTACGAACCTGTTTTGATTTTGCATTCTTTCATTTTTCCATGCGATCTACCGCATTAATTTACAACACACGTAACGTTACAGGGGAGGCATTCTGAAACATCGTCATGGGATAACAGTTTCTGTGTTACATTACGTAGAGTACAGTTGTGGATTTACGTAAATTATGTATCGCCATGAAACTAGGAATTGAAACTAAAACTTGGTTACTGCAGCTGATTACAGGTGAGTCCAGAGCAGTGCCCCCTCTCATGTCTGGACAGATTTGACCGTCGACACCATGGTTGTGAATTGTACAATGTATCCAGTGGGTAGAAATGGTTAGATGACTTAGATCAGTGACAGATCATTCTCCTTATAGCAGAACCGAACCCGCGTATACCTCGTTCCGGTGAGTGCAGGAAGTTTCTAGGACGCGGATTCAGCTCTGCCGTAAAAGAATGTGACAGATGATCACGTCAGCACCGCACCGCCAAAAGCGACTGCCATGTCCGCCTACGCGTCTGTAGCCCTTGCCGAGTCGTTGTGTGGTTTCCGACTAGATGTACGTAAAGACGCCGGTCTTTTATTATTGCAGCAGTATGTGACAATAGTGCTGCCGCGAACCTCAAACCACCGACAACTCTCCGAAAACTATAAAAAATCGCCTGGTAATGTACTTATTGAAGCATTATCTATTGGAAAATAGCACCCCCTTCCCTACTTTAGAACTCCTTTAACACGAAATCAAATCCCTGCGAACTTGAATGCATTCACAGTTATAATACAGTGTACAGGTAACTGTTAGAGACCAATCTCTATTGAGTACAGCATTTTGTCTGCCAAAGCGTAATGCCGCCTTTATGGCGTGCGACTCTTAATGGTTCCGACACGCCCCGTGACCCGCCGGGACCTCCCATACGATTCCTATTAACGTGACTGTCAAGGGAGACCGCCTTCTTTTGTTACTCAAAACAGTTTTAAACATATTGGCGGTATTGCGCCTTTACACCGGCATGTATCGGCTCATTTGCACAGCGTTTGCCGATTTTTACCGCACCTTTTTAGTCAACTTTTGAAAGAGGATTTTTGAAACATTTTGGTGCAGTTATCCGGCATTGGTGACAATGCGAGGTGCATTTATGCGGAGTCACTAACAATGCAGTGAATGGGAACCGGTTTGGGATTTTGGGATTTAGTGCAATTGAATGGAATGTGCTTTTATCCGGGGTGCAATTAAGTGGCTTCGTCTGTACATCGTAATACACAGGCAATAAAGTTTACATCAATTGCCTGCGTCAGAGATCATACGAATTCTTTTGAATATGCCAGGCGGTGGAAACTGAAGATTTGCCCTAACACACAAGGCTCATCGCCTCGGTACGGACACGACCTCCCATAGGGCTTAGCTTAACTCAGACAATAACCATGAGAGTACGGATTATAACGAAGACGGTAATCGTTACGGAGGTAAAAAAAACATTCAAAAGTGAGATAGATAGGAACCGTTATGTGACCAATGTATATTTCTGAGAAACTTCCACTTCTTGGACAAATTCTCCGCAAACATCTACGGACGGACCTTTGGTGGGGAAATTCGGTCAAACCGCGACAAGGGACTGTGCATTCTATACCGCAAACTACTCCCCATGCAGAGGTTCGACTCCGGCTTGTCTTTGGCGTATCCATGCCTTGGTGACATAAAGAAAACGGGGCAATATAGAAAGCACGACTAAAAAAAGTAAAAAACAAGACGGAGCTGAACCTCTGCTTGGAGAGTAGGGATGAACACAGTCAATTTTTTTTCTTCTATTTTACGAAAATTAAGATGAAACAAGTATGACACTACTAGATTTCGGAACACTTTTCACAATGATTCTGAGGTAAATTCCTGGAAAAATCTACTTCTTTGGTGATTTATTTCTGCAATTTAATGGCTCGTTCTAAAATAAAGTAATGTTGACTATCAATTGTGGCTGATATTAAGCAATATGGCAACGAGTTACGATAAACAGACAAAAATTACTCTTCTCAAACCTATCAAACCTGTCGGCTCGTGACTTAGTTCTCTCATCTGGGGTCATTGACCCCTGAGGTTCTTGCCATCGTTTTCAGGAGCTGTTATGGTTACATCAAGGCAAATAGATTGTGACAAATAAACGCACCACGTATCTTGTAGAGAGTGCTCGCAAACATATATTTCCAATGAATTATTTAGTGGCAAACCGTAACGTCGCTATACTGCCAAGGACATCTACATGCTATTTGCTAGCAAGCTAGGCTACGTTATTTATCAACTGTGTTTTCTATGATAGTTTTATGATAGTATACCAGTTATCAGACTCTTGATTGTTTATTTTTCTAGAACCCGGAAGCAATCAGAAATCACCACAGAATAACCCAAAATAAGAAAGCGTTACAGTGAAGGGCGTTACCCTATCTCTGCGTTGAAGTGAAAAGAGAAAGTATGTTTTCTATTTATCAACGATGCTCTATTAACTTGGTTCCGTCATCTCAGGCCATTGACATCTTCTCCGCATTTTTACAATGTATCAAAACATTTATTCCAGATAAACAATATAATGACTTATTTCTAAAATATGCTAACGATAACCGTCAATTGTGGCTGCTGTTAGGCAAGACTAAGAATTATCAAAACTGTATAGAAAGCAACTCCTCTCTGACCTGTTGGCTTTAAAAGAGGGTAAATGACTTGGTTCTCTCGTTTGAGGTAATTGACATCGTGTCCGATCATTGATATCGTGTCCAGGCATTAAGTGTTATCCATTACCCCGCCCGTTAATTGTATGTCTAAAAAAAGCTCTATAAAATTGCCCAAGGTCTTTTCGCTCAGTAACTCCTTTGTTGTCAATATCACATAATCAGTACTCCATACACTGGATTAATCCTTAAGATCTGCGGTGCGCATCTATATTTTAGTCCTCTAATTCATAATGACTGAATGCGAGGTTTGTTTGTGCATGTTGTGAAGCACCTGCAGGAACGATCTTATTTTACGTACGTACGGAGCGTTGGTTTCTCTGAACCGGTCGTGGATTTTGTTAACTGCTGACTATATAAATTCACAACATATTAACACGCTGTATCACTATTCTGACGTAAAACAATATCATGGCTCATTTCAAAAATAAAATAATGATTGTCAAAACTGTAAAGAAAGCTACTCCAGTCTGACATGTTGGCTCTGCAAGAAGCTACATGACTTGGTTTTCTCATAGAGTGTTATCCATTTCTTGTCAAGTTGATAACATCTTTACACAAAAGGTCTATAAAAAGCATCCAATGTCGTTACGTACATCAATTCTTTTGTTGTGTTCACCACACAATCATTGTTTCCGTACACCCACCAAGGCTTTTTTTACTGCTAGTTGCAGAGTACAAATATAGTAGTGATCATACTTTCCGGATAATTGGGCTATCTGAACTGGTCAGGGTTGGGCTATCTGACCTGGTCATGGATTTTGTTAACTGCTGACTGAAATTTACGCGAGAAGCAGCAAAAGAAGAAAAACGCATCAGGATATTTAAGTCCCATACTTGTGGTAAGGAATGAAATACAAATACGCAGTATAGGTACACAGCATATTAAAGCATTAACCTGAAAAAATGCATTCGTTTTCAGAACATAGTAGCAATACACGAAGCTGTCCATTGTGGCTACACTTGGGAAAGAACAACTTTAGCCGAATATATTGGATGATTTTATAGTACAGGCATGGTCTTTAAGATCCGCGGTGCGCATCTATTGTGCTTTCCTCTAATTCAGCAAGACCATGTTTGGTATTTCGTGCATGTTGCGGCGAACCTATGGCAACAATTACAGATTACGTATGGTTGGCTCGAATGAGCTCAATAAGAAGCTTTGTGACTTGGTTCTCTCAACCGGGGTCCTTGATATCCTCCCAGCTGAGGTTATCGACATCGTTTTTAGGAGTTGTCATGGTTACAACTAAACGCACCACACACACATTTCTACAGTGTGCTCTAAACGCACCACACACACATTTCTACAGTGTGCTCTAAACGCACCACACACACATTTCTACAGTGTGCTCTAAACGCACCACACACACATTTCTACAGTGTGCTCTAAACGCACCACACACACATTTCTACAGTGTGCTCTAAACGCACCACACACACATTTCTACCGTGTGCTCTAAACGCACCACACACACATTTCTACAGTGTGCTCTAAACGCACCACACACACATTTCTACAGTGTGCTCTAAACGCACCACACACACATTTCTACAGTGTGCTCTAAACGCACCACACACACATTTCTACAGTGTGCTCGAATACGCACCTACGTACCATGAATAATTTAATAGCAAACCGTAATGTCGTAAAATAATGCCAAGGACGTTTAGATTTTTTCTAGCAAGCTTGGCTCCGACAGAAAAGGAGAATGGTAGGCTATACGACACTGCTAAGTTTTCCATTGTTATAATGCACAGTTTCTATACAAAAAACCAATTGCAAAGTAATAATACAAATATATGGATGTTTTCAACAGGGTATTATTGGGTAAACATGTATGTATGATCTGTATGGTTTATCTTTTTAAAACTACCACTCTTTCACCTACAAGGCAAAATAACAACCAGTATAAGATAATTATGCTTTTGTAAGGTTAATTGTCGCTGCTATCAAGCAAACTGGTTAGGACTTACAAGTCACAGAAAGCTTCTCTTTTCAAATATATCTGGCTAAACAAGAAGCTTCGTGATTTGTCTCTCTCATCTTGGGTCCTTGACATTCCACTGAGGTTATTGACTGCCCATCTCTTCGCCCAGATGATTATATATCTTACACAAAGCAAAAGTATCAAATGTTGTTCCGCATACCGGGTCCTTTGTTGCTTGCACCACACAATCATTGGTTTCATACGCTCGATTGATTTCTAAGATACCACGATGTGGATCTTTATTATACTCCCCTAATTCACTATGACAGGGAAGGCTATTTCTGGGCATGTTGCAGAGCACCTACAGCAATGATCACAGTCAGGGAGGGCGGGCGTTTCTGGACTGGTCGCGGATTTTGTTAACTACTCAGCGACAACTCAGCTAATAACACGAGTATGAGAAAGAAAATAGAAACAATAAGCCGGGTTGACCGTGCCATCCTCATATGGACTTTGCTTCATCTTGTGACTCAAATATCAGGTAAGCAATTTCTCTATTCTAAATGCAAAATTAACTTTAAAACAGGCGTGTACTTGTCATCTCACGTGCACGCGTGAGATGACAAGAACATATACATAATGCAAACCTTGAGCCTACCTTACCTCACATTTCCTATACCACGGAGAGTTAACCTTGTGCGTATATTTCAATTTTACGAACTACGATCTTTTATTTCCTCTCTCAAGTCGCAAGGCATACTCTGAAGGTATTATAAACAATTACGATCTGCCAAAGACATGTTGATGGAACAGGAATAATTCTTATCGATGTTATTGCGGCTTTTGTAACAAATATTTGTCATAAGGATGATGATAATGATCGTTAATGGACATATGACATCATTCCATATCACATGTAAAGGAATGAAGTATATTGTTTTTCCTGGTGCGCCTCTCCTTCTACTCATTTTTCTCCTACAATTCAGTCTACAATTCAAATAGATTCAACTCTGTCATCAAGATATGATGATGATTTTTGGGCCGAATTTGGCCTAAGGGTAGACTGAGAAAATACCTGCCTATGTTTTCCTCTCCTATTATATATTAAGCTTTTGAAATACCCTTTTCGTGAGGTTTTCGGACGATTCCGTACCGAAAATATTATTTTTTGTCTCTCGTGTACTGGCATCAAAACCAAATTACCAAACAATATGGTATTGGGGGTGTCTAGGACATATGTTGACAGGAATGCATTAACTATTTTTGACACACGATATCTAAACATTATTTAATTTGGGATGTTTGGCAATTCCAGGCCAAAAACGTTAGTCCTCGGCTCCTATTCCCTGGTATTAAAACTAAATGATCTGAAATTTGGTATTAGGGTGCGTAAAATATATATCTATTGAACTTCATTAACACATTTGGAGTGTACCAGCTAAAATAATTGTTTTGAGTGAGGATTTTGGCTACGTTCTGACTTTTGAAACGAAATTACCTGAAATTTGGTATGATGTTGCCTACATGAAATGTGCCCACACTTAATTCAATATGGAAGGTTATAGCGAATTCTTTTCCATGCATTATTTTTTCTTTCGGATATTTATATACCAACATTGTGTTTTTGGTTACCTGTCACACTACCAAAAATGCCTTTTCGTAATTTTCTTGTTTCTTCTTATGCACTGAAAATTTTTCTTAAAAGAAAAAAACTTTCTATGTTTAAGAAAAACATTTTGTCCACGAGTTAATACTTCTTTTCTTACAAATTTTTTCTTAAAGTAAGATTTTTCATGAAAGGCAGGGAAAAATTATGATATTTTCTTAGAAATAACAAGAAGAATAATCTTGAAGTCAATAAAAACAAGAAATTTGTACTTGAATTTCTAGAAATTCTAGAGGGTGAAAATCTTCGTGAGAAATAGTTTCTTAACTTAAGAGAATTGGGAAAGTGTTCCTTGAGAATTTCCAGGGAAAGAATCAGACTAAGTCTTCAATTTTTCTTTCTTATTCATTGTTGTAATTCTTTATATCAGAAAATGTGTCCACGAGTTAAGAAAAATGAGAAAAACTAGAAAAGTAAGAAAAAAATATTTTTGATAGTGCACTGTATCGATGTCTTACTTGGAAATGTGGCATGTGGGTGCGTATATACATGAGTTGCCGTGAATTATTCATCAGGTTGGTGAATGACTGAATTGCAAAGTTCTTTATTCACAACCACAACATTTTGTTTTAGGGTAGCTTTTGGCAGGCGGAGAGAGAGGGAGTTGTCACTTGGAAGAGTCCATTTACCAGGGGGGGTATTTGTTGAAAAATCTAGTCTCCATGGCGAGCAAATTTGGAAAACTCCATTTTGGAAGGTTTCAATTTGTAGTGAGGGCGCATGTAAGTTTTGGATGATCCATTTCTAAACAGTCCTTTTCTGCATGGGTAGGGAGAGTTATTTACATACATGCTATCATGATAATTGTTTAAATGGTTTTGGAAGAGGCGATCAAAATGAGTCATCTTTCCGGGATTTCTTCTGTTCCCTTTTACAGGACGAGATGCCTCATATCTTGCTTATTATAAGGGGTGGTACTACTACAAAGTACCTGTCACTGGAGCAATGACATCGTCCAACGTGAAGGCAACGTGTGAGGCAACCATATATGTCACGCCGTGTAACGGAAACAGCGGTTGTTCGCATTCGTCGTCATCCTGCATTAAAACAGGGTTGGACAGTTGTGGTACGTCGATGAATGAAATATCCCAGGAGCTGTGTGGTACTAGCGCAAGCAACTGTGCGCAGGTGCATGGTGTATACCAGTTCATGAACAACTGGGGAGCTGATGACGCGTGTGGTGCAGAGTCCGGAAGCTATTGCGTGCCTGGCTCTGGACAGCACGACCGTTACGCCCTCTGTGCAAGAGAAGGTATCTTGGGTTAAACAGTTGAATTCCTTGCTACTTTTCGGAAGCTAGCTGTAATGACAGTTTGTAGTGGCCGTAACGACGTAACGGGAGGATATGTCAAAGATTGGTTTCTTAGTTGGTTTAAAGTTTTAAGGACAAGTCTTTCTACCAATCTTCAAAACCCGTGGCAGTGTCAATTTGCACTTTCCTACGATTGGCATAGACTTTCTACAATAGCAAATGTACAATACAACATTACGAAACTCACATTTTCTTTACCGCACTTCTCCCCCCAGTTTCATTTAATTTACACCAAAAAGGCACGTTTCGAATGTTATTTTTTACATGACAATGTGCAATGATCAGCAAACTCATGTTCTACTTTTCACTGTCAGAGTGGATGGTACAGCAAAGTCATAAACCATGTCCAACCCAATATATTGTGTCATATTAGTAGCACTGTAAAGGGGTCCCTGACACCGGTGGTTAGCAGTCAGCTAGTCTTCACGACACTGATAAATGAAACTCACTATTGTATATTACCGTTTTCACAGGGAACCTCTGCGGTGACATACTGCGACATGAGCCGGAAGAGGTTGATCAGCACACTGGATACAGAATCCCGGACGGTTGGACCATGTGCTACATCGACGGGAGTGATACTGAGTACTACAACATACCATGTCGGGACCTGCTCAATGGAATTGCAGACGGAAATGCCACACTACTTCTTGCAGCCGGGGGAAACTTCGGATGCTGGCACGGCTTTACCGGTGATCCTCCTGGGCCAGCATTCGCGACGAATGATGTTATAGAGAACGCCTGCCAAGATAACGTACAGCATTCGAGTGATCTAGATATTGCTGCGTATATGAATCCGGATTTAACATTTGGTGTTTGTATAAGGAGCATCGCAATTGGTTAGTACTGTAAAACTACTGTTCAGTATATGCACAATACATTTTTGATTCTTCAAAAACCATTATATGTGATGCCGTATCTGGTACATATATGTCTCTAGTCTTCTTGTCATAGAATCGATTGCCACATCTGCTGCACCGATCAAAGAGTGAATAATGCCACAGCAAGTAAATGCTATGGATGACCTTTACTCTGGTCATATGCAAATTGATTAAATATTCTCGAACAACAAAACAGAAAAGCAGAGTTGACAGTTTGAAATGTCACACCTAGATGAGTATGTATGCTATTATTTCGCAATGGTTCCCGCAATTGGTGTCATGAATGCCTCTTGCTTTACTCGAACGAAGATGCCATATACCTTCTGTATCTGTATAGCCGGTATTACCACCCTTCGACGTAACACACCAGCTTCGCAGGCACGCGGCACGACAGCAGCTGGTTATATTACACTGAACGGCTTGTCACACCTAACTTTTGCACAAATAGGCAATGTTTCCATTTTTGAATATTGATCACGTAACCCAAAGCCTTTATTTCATCCCGTATGCTTCTTCGGCCACAGGGCCGCTTTTCAACATATAGTCGAGTGGATGGGGTAACAGATAAGAGTCAAAATACATTCATCACATGAAACAGGGTGTAAATAACAAGCAGATCTTGCAACTATTAACATGTCTTCTGTTTTAGGCGTAGCGTGTCCACTGCTGTCAGCTCCTGACAACGGTGGAAAGACTGGCGACCATTACTACCACGACGAGGTGACGTTCACGTGCGATCTTGGATATGAACTTATGGGAAGCTCCAGCCTGACCTGCCAAGCTGACTCCACATGGAGTGGGGGCGTCCCATCTTGCACACGTAGGAGAAACATCTACTCAGAGAGTTCAGCTTTACTTTATGAACCAAACAATAGCAAAAGCAGAAAACACGAGATCTAAGAATTTAAATTGATCCAAAAACGCATATTTCAGAAAAAGCAATCTAGTGGGTCTATGGATCTGGGAAGAACATTTTAATCGGTAATGATAGTTTGGGAAGATAATTCCTATCTTGAGTTTATCTCTATATTGGAATGATCAGTGTGTATGCGAATGTTTTCTGCTTTAAAACGGCACATATTTTGGAAAATGACTGTCTCAGGATGCCAGGGCCTACTAAATATCTGTACAAAACTAGCACAATGCAACTGACTGATGACTTGCTTAAGTTTTGTTACCTTCGCCAAGAAGATTATGTTTTCGTATGCGTGCGTGTGTGTGTGTGTCTGTGTGTGAACATACGAGTATATCGTGTTTTACACAGACTATGATCATGATTAGATTGGTAAGATTCTGGCGACCAAACGGCTTTTACTAATCTTAATCACCCACTTGCTCTTCTAGAAATATCAAGAACTCAAGTATAATTTTGCATACAGTTGTGCCGTGCCCCATACTGGCCTCCCCTACAAACTTCCGATTCGAGATTAATCTACTGTTACTAGTGTTAGCAAAAGAAGAACAAAAACAATCATTTGGATCCTTACAACAGTTCGAAGTTTATTGATGGACAAAGCGTTGATCGATGGATTGGTGTGAAATTAATCAATTTACAATTCATTTGTGTACCAAATCATAATGATGTGTTGGCAAAATGCTGCGCTTAATGCTGTATTCATTCGACGTGCTGTATGTCAGCATAACAGTAGTTTATCTAACTGTAGTTGGACAGTGCCCCATACTGACAGCCCCTACAAACGGTGGCGTAAGCGGCCCCAACTCTTATGGAGACACAGTCAGCTTCACGTGCAACACGGGATACACCCTGATTGGTCCTACTACACTTACCTGTCAGGCAAACCTGGCTTGGACCGGGAGTCCACCAACATGCTCAAGTAAGATGTTCAGAGACTGATGTATGACAGTGGCATTCAGAAACATGTAAATACCCAAAGGATATTCGAACAAAGCTGCCCTGCAATGAGCCAGAAACGCAGAATGGCAGTTTAGATTTAGGCAGTGAAATAGAATTTTTTCTCACAGGGTTGTTTAAACGGTCCCATTTAAAAGCAGACGACTATAAAGAAGCTGACTTGTCTGTAAAGGACTGTTACTGTTATAGTTGTGCAGTGTCCACTGCCGACATCTCCTGACAACGGCGGAAACAATGGCAACCGTGACTACCAGGCTGTGATGACGTTCTGGTGCGATCTTGGATACGACCTTGTGGGAAGCTCCAACCTGACCTGCCAAGCTGACGCCACATGGAGTGGGAACGTCCCAACCTGTACAAGTAAGAGATTTTCTCAATAAAACATTTTTTGATGAATAAAATTATGATGGTTTACGTCCTGAACCAATATAACTGCCAAGAACAAGAATAAGAACAAGAGTCCGTAGGACACAATTCTCCGTGAAGTATTTATAGTCTGTAAATTTTGGGTGAGGTGTTTGTTCATTTCCTTTGCTAGTGACCTGCTCAGCTGTAAGCAAATGGATCTTGATGTAAGGTGTGGAATCACAGACAATTTATTTCTAGAGCCTGGAACTGAAACAGGATGACACTCAGGCTAACTTAACATACCCATTCAGCAACGGAATCGTGGATTGTATATGGTGCCAGGTGTGAAAAGTAGCCTCCACCAGGCCCTCTTACGGGCGTATGAATCGTACAATTCACCAGAAAAAGGAATAATTAGCCAGTAGAGTCAGTCCACAGTGACGATCATATTTCGCCCGTTTAGGACGGAGCCTGCAAGTGAAACCCTGGCGTAGTTAGTCTGGTAGAGACCATGTGAAAAGTGCATTTTTTATAAGCGGTAATTAAAGAAGTAAAAATATTGACCCACACAAAATTGCATCTCTGTACAGTCCAAGTAGTGTTTTATAGCAAGTAAAGAAAATGTGTTTATTTATCTTTTTCTTTCAATACAGGAGGGGTCAACCTGCTGAAAAGTACGTTTTTACAACATGGCACAGATAGGATCTAGAAATTCCGGGAAAAGTCACAAATTTAGATCTAGATGGCTTCTTTTGAAGATCAACGAACCATTCAGCCTTACAACTAAAATGTTTCAGAAATCACAAATATGCAGTAAATCCTCTTTCCACAATTTATTGCAGTCATGCCTGATCTATAGCTATCGATCTGTTTGTATTATCGTAACATTTCTCGAAGGTCAAAGGTCACCGGATCTTTGAAAACACCCGGAAGTGACACAGTCTGGCCGCGGCCTGCGCGCACTATTCTGAGAGAGATATCTTAACAATCTTTCATCCCCTGCGTAAACGTTTTATATTGTCACAGCCTCCGTATTACAAACTACAAGTGTGAGAAGTTTGAAGGTCCAGAGATATCCCATTTTCACACTGTGCGTAAAAGTGCGACGGCCGTCTCGTGCGCCAAACTAATATGCGACCTGCGATTGTACACGGCATACTTAATACACAGACTGAAGCTCACTCGGCACATGTTCGCAGCGAAAACTCACAATTCCCGTTGCCGCATTGGTATGTAACTTGGTATATCACTAGCTAGGTTGCGTGTGGTGATGCACGTTGTCTATTTTACAATGTAACAGTGACTTTACGATCATAGCAAGTAGGAAATTTTCGTACCCTGTATCTGCCTGAAGTATTGCAGTCAAGCGTAACGGGTTATAACATGGTCGCTATGCCAAGGCAGTGGCCCTTACCATTAATTATAGGGGTGCAATTTCGATATTGCATTGACGATAAAAGTAGTTACGCCGTAACAAAGACATTGTGCATCACCACGCCGAACCAGGCAAACGATATGCCAAGTTACGCACCAATGCGACAATGGGATCGTGAGTTATAGCTGCGAACGCGCAAACAAATGCATTCCCAATACTCCCAGAAGGAGGTTTTCCTCCTTCCCGGAGTAATAAATAAGAATAGCTGATATGGTATTTGTATGTTTAAAATCTCCAATAAGCGTTAAATGATCATTGTTCTTGTAGGAATATAAAACAATCACGTATATCTTAAACAGTTGTGCAGTGTCCCATGCCGGCCTCCCCTACAAACGGAGCCGTGAGTGGTTCCAACTCCTACGGAGACGTGCTCAGCTTCACGTGTGACCCAGGATACACTATGACCGGTGCTACTTCATTAACATGCAAAGCGGATGGAACTTGGAGTGCAGGTCCCCCAACTTGCGAAAGTAGGGTAACATACTTAAATGTGATAAGAGCATTAAAGAATGAAAATGATTGAATATATTTCAATGTGTAAAGTTAGACATTCAATTTCAAGTCGGGTTAATCAACCGCTAGCAAAAAAGAATGGAAAAGAAATAGTTTGAAAGCATACTACTGTACGAGATCGGCATATTGATGGACAAAACGTTATATTAATGATTGAGGAACCCGATTCATTCACTATTTCGATCTCAACTTTTTACTATGGGATTAAGAAACTCGACTTTCTTTCCACGTCAGAGTAGATATTATGATTGGTACGTATACTGTATTTATAGTGTATAGACAAGTGTACATACAAGTTACATTTTAATTTGCCTGTAGTTGGACAGTGCCCCATACTGACATCCCCTACAAACGGCGGTGTTAGCGGCCCCAACTCTTATGGAGACACAGTCAGCTTCACGTGCAACACGGGATACACCCTGATTGGTCCTACTACACTTACCTGTCAGGCAAACCTGGCTTGGACCGGGAGTCCACCAACATGCTCAAGTAAGACGTTCAGAGACTAATGTATGACAGTGGCATTCAGAAACATGTAAATAGCCAAATGATATTTGTACAAAGCTGCCCTGCAATGAGCTAGAAACGCAGAATGGCAGTTTAGAGTAAGGTAGTGAAATAGATTTTTTTTCTCACAGGGTTGTATAAACGGTGCCATTTAAGTAGATTCAACCCATTTAAAAACAGGTGACTATAAAGAAGCTGACTTGTCTGTAAAGGACTGTTACTGTTATAGTTGTGCAGTGTCCACTGCCGACATCTCCTGACAACGGCGGAAACAATGGCAACCGTGACTACCAGGCTGTGATGACGTTCTGGTGCGATCTTGGATACGACCTTGTGGGAAGCTCCAACCTGACCTGCCAAGCTGACGCAACATGGAGTGGGGACGTCCCAACCTGTACAAGTAAGAGATAGAATTATGATTGTCTACGTCCCTAAGAACAAGAATAAGAATTTAAAAAAAAAATAGCTGATAAGTAATTTGAATGTTGAAGATCTCCAGGAAGCTTGAAATATTTATTGTTCTTGTAGGAATATGAAATAATTTTTGCATACAGTTGTGCAGTGCCCCATGCCGGTCTCCCCTACAAACGGAGCCGTGAGTGGTTCCAACTCCTACGGAGACGTGCTCAGCTTCACGTGTGACCCAGGATACACTATGGCCGGTGTTACTTCATTAACATGCAAAGCGGATGGAACTTGGAGTGCAGGTCCCCCAACTTGCGAAAGTAGGGTAACAAACTTGAATCTGATAAGAGCATTGAAGAATTAAAATAATTGAATATGTTTCAACGTGTGAAGTTAGGCATTCAATCAAGTCGGGGTTAATCAACCGTTAGCAAAAAAGAATGGAAAAGAAATGGTTTGAAGGCTTACTACTGTATGAGATCGGCATATTGATGGACAAAACGTCCTATTAATAATTAAGGAGCCTGATTCATTCACTATTTCATTCTCCACTTTATAGTATGGGATTAAGAAACTGGACTTTCTTTACAAGTCAAAGTACATATCATGCTTGGTACACATACTGTTTTTACAGCGTAAATATAAGTTACTTTCAATTTGCCTGTAGTTGGACAGTGCTCCATACTGACCGCCCCTACGAACGGTGGTGTTAGCGGCTCCAACTCTTATGGAGACACGGTCAGCTTCACGTGCAACATAGGATACAACCTACTCGGTCCTACTACACTCACCTGTCAGTCGAACCTGGCCTGGAGCGGAAGTCCACCAACATGTTCAAGTATGACTTTCGAAAACTGATCTACAGCAGTGATATATAGAAACATGCACCAGAAAATATTCAAATAAAATCAGGCTTGCAATGAGCTAGAAATTCCGAATGACAGGTTGGATTTAGTCAGTGAAATGAAATATGTTTTCCTACTGGGGGATAAAAATAGTGCCGTTAAAGTAGTTGCAACCCATTCAAAAAAAGGTAAAATAGTGCCGTTAAAGTAGTTGCAACCCATTCAAAAAAAGGTAACTACACAAAGCTGACTTTGCATGAAAGGACTGGTAATGTGATGCGACATGTTATTCTAAACATCTAATTACTCTAGTTGTACAGTGTCCACCGCTGGCAGCTCCTGACAACGGTGGAAAGACTGGCGACCATTACTACCAGGACGTGGTGACGTTCACGTGCGATCTTGGTTACGATCTTGTGGGAAGCTCAAGCCTGACCTGCCAAGCTGACTCCGCATGGAGTGGGAGCGTCCCAACCTGTACAAGTAAGAGATAGAAACTTATGTCTATATTTGCACAAGAGAATAACTTTTGATAGAAAAGAATAATGGTTCGTTACGTAAGTCCTGAACCGGGATGGCTGACAAGAACAAGAACAAAACACGTAAAATTGAGGAAACTATCTAAGATTTACAGTTTTTGAATTACGTTTCAATTCTAAAAGCATCCTGATTAATCTACATTAGACAGGCAGAAACTAATACCAGTTATGCATTAGTGTTCACAGTCCTGTTTTTGCGATCCGAAATGGGCACACATTCCTTGAAAAGAGATTGATTTTGAGTGGTATCTATACTACAGTACCTGTCTCGTGACTAACACCTGGCAACTAACAGATAAGTTATTTGATGTTTTAAAATCTCCAGTAAGCTTGAAACACCCACATGATCTTGTAGGAATATTGAAGAATGACGTACACTTTTTGTATACAGTTGTGCAGTGCCCCATACTAGCCTCCCAGACAAACGGAGTCGTGAGTGGCTCCAACTCCTACGGAGACGTTCTCACCTTCACGTGTGACCCAGGATACACTCTGGATGGGGCTACTTCACTAACATGCCAGGCGGATAGGACTTGGAGCGCAAGTCAACCAACCTGCAACAGTAGGATAACATACTTATATGTGAAGAGATCATCAATCTGATACAATGTGACGAATATCGGTGTTAATGAAAGTCAGCAAACAATACTGGTCGGTGTAAATCAAACGTTAGCAAAAAGTCAAACAAAATCCGTGGTTTACAACCGGCTATTCCGTGCTCCGAATTATAATATAGTGTTGGAAAAAAATGCAGATTGCGAGAGTAGATATCATATTACCCAGCCGCCACGTCGAGAGTTCGAGGCAGTTTTATTTTCCTTCCGCGGGAGAAAGTAGTACGTTCCATGACTCCGGGCGTCAACACCCCTTATATTATTATATTACAAGAAAGATTGTCGCTGGAGTATGTCACCATGTATCTCCCTGTATTCAAGTTATTTACAATATTTCAGCCTAATTTTTTTACTCCTATATATTCTTAATCCGATTGTTTATTGATTTCCTGTCAAAAATACGGCCCGAACTCAGGTGATTTTCGTGTAATTTCTCCACTTGTTCTCAACCTGTTGTAGATTTTAAACCAACAGGAAATCAAGTGCGTTAGAAAGAGCAAACTCTATAGTTTCTGTCGGTATATGACTCATCATAGATTTCGAGGGCGAAATGCAGATGCCCCCAATCCGCGCCAAGCCATGTCATAATTTTGATTCCAGAATAGAACGCGCCAGATTTGACTTTCTAGTGATTGTCTACTCTGGACATTTACTTGCAACATAAAACTCAAATTATTGTCTAGCATAATGGTCTTCCTTTTAAGATTTTATAGTTTCAAGTCAATACATCGCTCCGAAGTGACATCAATCTAGCCTCAAAATACTTGACTGCTTGCAACGGTGAACCGTGGGCTGTTTTGAGCCAGTTTTACGTTCTATGAAACCCTGGCGTCGGGACTACTTACAATAAAGCTCGTTGCTTGAGTTTACAACAATGTATGTTCATTATTTCATCGCATCTATAATTTTTAAGCTTCCCTACAGATTTTTTAGACCGATTTTTAACCTGTACCCATTTGATAATATGACCTGAAATCATTTGATTTTAGTGAGCCGTCGCCATGCGTTTTTCCATTTTTCCCGATATCACAACAAAAGAAAATCTAGCGTGAAGAATAGACCGAGGTCTCTTCTTTCTGGTGGTATATAACTTATCATCAATTTTGAGGACGTTGTGGGCTTCCTTCTAAACCGCGCGAGGTCACCTCATCAGAGGCATCGTTTTAGTTGAAAAAAGAACGCGCAATTAGCAAGCACTGGCGTCAACTCCCGTTTCACAAAGCGCACACCGGACCCGCACCGCTGGATTAACATACTAGTAACCAAACCACTAAAATAGCCTTTACTAATTCAGTCCGTCTCCACGTAGTTTGTCTCTGTATGTATCCTTTGACAATACTGGGAAGGTATAAAAGAGCCTTAACTTGTGTTTAAAAGTCGACTGCACTGGAATTAATAACACCAACGCCTTGCAACCTTTGGGCGAAAAACAGCCGGGAAGGTGACCCCGGTAGACATAATCAAACAGACCTTCCCAGATTTCAAACCTACAAGATTTTTACAACAGTTATAGTCGAAGACTCTATGATTCTGACTCACCATCAGTCTAATATTGAATCGAGGGCGAAATGAAAATGCCCCCAATCTGAAAACCGTAAAAAAAATTACTCTTTACGGCACCGCCATTCTCCGAATCTTACTATGTTCAAAATATGATCATGGAACTAGCTAAAATCATTGTTAAAACCCACAAAAATGGCTCGTATCGAGAGCACAGGGTATTCCCTTCTAGTTCATATAACGCAATCTTGGTAAAAAGGCCGCCAATCAGGTTTAACGCAGCTGTGCAAGTCAGATGAAATTCCATCCAACTGTCGTGCGACAAGCGTTTTTTCAGCAAAGGCGTTGCTAAGGGCCGCGGAACGATTACGTTGAAAATAAAAAGGGTTCGAAAGGTGTTCGGATTCGTACGTGGCGTGGCGGCTGTAACTCCACATGTTGAATACTAGAGTTCCACGACCTCAAACCTTCGCCAAATGATTTTAACCTTTATGACTGACGTCTAAGGAGTGTTTCTCATCAATTATAAATCATACCAGTTGATCGTCTTCACCCAAATAACAGAAGTATGAGCTTAACAAAGAAGGTTATGCTAACAAAGTAACATTTATCATCAATTATGCAAATGAGGTCCTTATTAGCATAATTTGATTCAACGATGTTCACATTCACATAACTTCCGAATGACACAAGTATGAAATTGCCATCATTTACCTGTATAAAATCATAGTACTTTCTCATTAATTATGCAAATTAGGCCTTCATTTGCATATTCTTTATCTATCAAAATTCCTCAGTTACAAATGTCACATATTTCAATAGTCATATCATGGAACACAGCAGGTTTTTAAAATTGTCTCATTAATTATGCAAATTAGAATCTGATTTGCATAATTATTGTCCAATCATACAAAGCATCACGTAAGATATCTACATACCAAAAATCATTACCATCCATCAAGCCCATCTTGAGTTATAGTATTTTCTCATTAATTATGCAAATGAGGTCTTCATTTGCATAATTGGTATCTATTAATATTACTGTCTTCTTCAGTTACATATGTCACATGTTTGAGAGTCCTATCGTGGAATTTGGCGGATGTATAAACTTTCCTCATTAATTATGCAAACTAGATACTGATTTGCATAATAAGTATCTAATCATGTACATCATCACTCAAGCTATCTACTTACCAAAAATCATGACCATCCATCAGGCCCTTCTCTAGTTATTCCATTTCAAAATCTGAAGCAAAACCTTCTCCTGCAGTTCCAAAAAAGCCGCTAGGGGCCCAAACCTAGACCACTTACTCTCTGCCCAAAGAGCTATCTACCACTGAAAAATCAGGACCATAGCATGTCCATCATGAGATATCGAAATAGGAAGTTCCGCTGCAGTACCGTGACAAGCCGCTAGGGGACCCAAAATCTAATCATTTCCATGTCTCATTAAGACCTACCCACCTACCAAATATCAAGACAATCCATCCAAGCCTTCTCGAGTTATGCTGTACGTTACATACATGCATACAAACGCTACCCTCTGCATAACCTTCTGGGCGAAGGTAACAATAGCATAAATTTTGCGTTTATTTGTATTTGCTTACAGTTGGACAGTGTTCTACACTGACAGCTCCTTTAAACGGTGTCGTGATTGGTTCCAACACCTACGGAGCAGCGCTCATCTTCACCTGCAACATTGGGTACATCCTAATTGGTTCTTCTTCGTTGACGTGCCAGTCAAACCTGGTCTGGAGTGGAAACCCACCCACATGCTCAAGTATGATCTTTATAAACTGAATTTAGACTGTAAAATTTCGACACAACTAAATCACCATAGAATATGTACACAGAAAACTGTTGCAGTGAACATGAACTAGAAACGGAGAGAAGACAGTTTTGGATTAAACAGCAAAATATCTCACTGGCTCTTGAATATGGTGTATGAAAGTCCGCAATTTACTTGAAAGAAGATGTCTACAAATAGCTTACATTGCATGGTAGCACCGTTACTTGAAGGGTGATTATTCCATTTTCAGTTGTACAGTGCCCACTGCTGAATGCTCCTGACAACGGTGGAAAGACTGGCGACCATCTCTATCAAGATATCGTGACGTTCACGTGCGATCCTGGATACGACCTTATAGGAAGCTCCAGCCTGACCTGCCAAGCTGACTCCACATGGAGTGGGAGCGCCCCAACCTGTACACGTAGGAGAGGAAGTTTATGGCTTAACTGAAACAGATTACTTAACTTTCAATGGTTGAAAATGTTAATAGTTATACATTTTGAACACAGACGGCGACTAATACGAAAGCAAGACATACTCTAAGATATGTAGTTCAGTAAACTTATCGTCTCGAGTGAACCTCAAAGTAAACTGTACGAGGCAGAAAGTGCCTACTTAGTGCCCATGACCGGTAATGTGACTTTGTTGCGATTGTCTACAGTACAACAGAGGATATTTCATCAGTTGTAGTTGTCGCATCGATATCCTCCTACGCAGGGCTATTCCACAGCAACACTTAAGCAATTTATCTCATTGACTGAAAGGTGGTTCGTGACCATGCCCCCCAATAGTAAGAATCTTAGGGTAGTGTAGCAGGGATGATTCAAGTCATACCACGTAGGAGGATGAGTGGTCGCAGATCCATTCTTTTTAATCGTTAATAGGTGTGCAGTGTCCACTACTGCAGTCTCCTACAAACGGTGGTTCGATTGGCAACAACTATTACCAGGACGTGAAGAACTTTACTTGTGGCTCGGGCTACGAACTGGACGGTTTGGCAACCATAACGTGTCAGGCAGACGGCAAGTGGAGTGGCAGCGTTCCCAGCTGTGCCCGTAAGATTTAACTTTGTTTCATTTGTCATGTTCTATATTTATTTTATATTCTGAACTATGTTGGTTCCTTGCCATATTTCTACTAATTCACACATTATAAAGTTTACCCTGTCTGTCCACATTTTTCTATTTCTAGAAAGTCCCGGTCTTAAACGTTAACAGTTGTAAAGTCTTACGTTTCTTTGAATCGATGTCAGGCCATACTGACTTAATTAGATATATGACATCATATGGGCATCCTATATCTGATGCGAGCAAAGTTCGGCAAAAACTTTTTGAAATCCAAGTGGTCAGAAAAGTGAACAGACGATTGAACACAGGACATGATATACAAACAATTAATTCTTTTTTTTTACACCGTCTTCTTTGAGTACGCCCAGGTATTGACCCGGGGATTAGATTACATTATGATATAACCAAATGGCGTTGACCAATCAGAAGCCTCCATCCCAAATGGGTTATGACGCCATAATGCCATAAAAGTCCCACAAGTGGTGATGAATGAATCTCAAGTGTTGTTGTAATGCATTGAATACCCGTTCACCTGTTCCATTATGTAGGGGGATATTTGTTAACATTTGTATCATGTTTATTTTTCCCAAAATTGTTTACTATCTTAGAATAAACCAATTTTTGTGTGAATATGTGACAGAATAAAACAAATCATTTCAATACAAGTCAAATATAAACGGACGGAAAGAAAACAGTATTCTTGACACCCCTAACTGTAAGTGGAACCGCCCACATCGTTAACCAATCAGAAGAAAACCCAACAGGGAGGAATTATCATAATAAATAATAGATGGTAGAATATATTTGAAAAAGATTTGATATGCCAAGATGCAATGTTATTAAATATTATCTGTGGAAATTTTGGTTTCAAAATAAAATCTATCATCTTCTGTAAAAAAAGGACAAATGTAAATTCTGAAATACATTCTTATAGTATAAAGGGATCCACGCGTCATACATGAATTTTCTACTCTTATATTGGATAGACAGTTTGGATAGGCTATATGATAATGATGTTATTGGCTTGCCTATTCCTCGGTGAAAATGGTGTAATAAGGCCTGGTCATGTGCTATAACCACCTCATAAAATTACCTCGTTCGCGTTGCTCACCATGTGATTTTATTCAGTGGATATAGCAAATGACCAGGCCTTATACGCCAAAAAAAAATACTCAAGCAACTGGATAAAATTTTTGAAACAGTCAGACGTTTCAGACAGCATCCACTGTCTTTCGTCAGTGACTAACGATAGGACTGAGAACACCAGATTTTATACCAAAACTCTGAATAGGTATGTTAATGAGGTTAAGACAATTTAGGATGTCTTGAAGTAGTCTTTAAAAGAAGATTAATTAAAGACAAAGTTTTGTGCCAATAGTTCAATTAGTTCAATTGACCAGGCCTTATGACACCATATTCACCTCGGGGCGGGTCATCAACCCTTAAGTACACTTGTAATGATAAAAATATAATGGACGCAAAAATTTATTGCACCAGAACATATTTTTGCACATCACAAAACTTACAAAGAGGCCAAACTAATTATTTCACAAAGGCTCAACCGGCACTCTGGGTAAGATTTTGGCTATTTGCACCAGTTATGGTGATAGGCAGTACGTTTTGTGACGGGGCGAAATGTATTCTAAGGCATAGATATTCAATAGGCAGTAGTAGTGGGCAACCTCAAACCAACTGATACACTCACGCCACATCTTCAGAAAAGACGCTGGAGCCGCATATATCCCTGTTTAGGATTTTATTCGAGCCCACACCGACATGTTTCGCCTTGTGTGTGGCTTTCTCAAGGATCAGAGCTCGAATGAGCACAATACAATGTGTTCTGGCTTTTAAAGGCCCAGTGCAGGGCGCCCTAGGTGGCTTAACCAATCACAGTGCAGCAAATATGTGGGCAGTGCACTCTACCCTTCTAGTTCAAAATGCACTAAGTACATGACCTCACTTGACCTCTATGAAAGTGACTTCATCTATTGTCCTAGAACAATTACAATTGTCACAAAGGTCAATACATGTAAACAAAGAAGAGAGCCTGGTGTAGCTTCTAGCGTGTCTCTGCCTACGCAACGGCTGTCTCTGCGCTGGCATCGTAGGAGGCTCTGGCGTATTTACGCTGCTGGCTTTGGGCAACAGTGGCGGCGTCTTCAGACTCTCTTCTCTCGCTATAGCAGTCTCGTCTGTGTGATGGTGGGGCAGTCTGCTTGTGCTCTTCTGGCGGCGGATGTTCTTCCAGCTTCTTCTCTTGGTGAAGGTTCTTGGGCTGGTGTACAGGATCTCTTCTGGGTCCGGAGCTCCAGAGCGATTCACCGGCGAAGTCGTCTCCATTGGGGAAGTTCAATAGGCAGTAGTAGTGGGCAACCTCAAACCAACCGTACACACTCACGCCACATCTTCAGAAAAGACGCTGGAGCCGCATATATCCCTGTTTAGGATTTTATTCGAGCCCACACCGACATGTTTCGCCTTGTGTGTGGCTTTCTCAAGGATCAGAGCTCGAATGAGCACAATACAATGTGTTCTGGCTTTTAAAGGCCCAGTGCAGGGCGCCCTAGGTGGCTTAACCAATCACAGTGCAGCAAATATGTGGGCAGTGCACTCTGCCCTTCTAGTTCAAAATGCACTAAGTACATGACCTCACTTGACCTCTATGAAAGTGACTTCATCTATTGTCCTAGAACAATTACAATTGTCACAAAGGTCAATACATGTAAACAAAGAAGAGAGCCTGGTGTAGCTTCTAGCGTGTCTCTGCCTACGCAACGGCTGTCTCTGCGCTGGCATCGTAGGAGGCTCTGGCGTATTTACGCTGCTGGCTTTGGGCAACAGTGGCGGCGTCTTCAGACTCTCTTCTCTCGCTATAGCAGTCTCGTCTGTGTGATGGTGGGGCAGTCTGCTTGTGCTCTTCTGGCGGCGGATGTTCTTCCAGCTTCTTCTCTTGGTGAAGGTTCTTGGGCTGGTGTACAGGATCTCTTCTGGGTCCGGAGCTCCAGAGCGATTCACCGGCGAAGTCGTCTCCATTGGGGAAGTTCAATAGGCAGTAGTAGTGGGCAACCTCAAACCAACCGTACACACTCACGCCACATCTTCAGAAAAGACGCTGGAGCCGCATATATCCCTGTTTAGGATTTTATTCGAGCCCACACCGACATGTTTCGCCTTGTGTGTGGCTTTCTCAAGGATCAGAGCTCGAATGAGCACAATACAATGTGTTCTGGCTTTTAAAGGCCCAGTGCAGGGCGCCCTAGGTGGCTTAACCAATCACAGTGCAGCAAATATGTGGGCAGTGCACTCTGCCCTTCTAGTTCAAAATGCACTAAGTACATGACCTCACTTGACCTCTATGAAAGTGACTTCATCTATTGTCCTAGAACAATTACAATTGTCACAGAGGTCAATACATGTAAACAAAGAAGAGAGCCTGGTGTAGCTTCTAGCGTGTCTCTGCCTACGCAACGGCATAGGCATAGATATTCAATATCTTATATCGTTTTGCAATTAATGCCGAAAGTTTGCTCAATTTGTTAGCTTCCTTGTTTGTTGTGACGCTATTTCACTATAATCTGTGACGATTTCTGGTAAGAGTTAATTTTCACCGATCTGGCAAAACAATGAATCATCATTTCTTTCTGTTACATGCCGATTTTTTTTTAAATTCAGGATATATGCTACCTGTGGACTTATTTATCCAAGAGGACATTTTAAACATATCGTACTCCATGTTTCAGCCGCACAGTGTCCACTGCTGACAGATCCCGACAACGGTGGAAAGACTGGCAACAATTACTACCAGGACGTGGTGACGTTCACGTGCGATCTTGGTTACAACCATGCAGGAAGCTCCAGCCTGACCTGCCAAGCTGACTCCATATTGAGTGGGGACGTCCCAACCTGTACACGTAGGAGATAAAGTTTATGTCTGCTGAAGCAGATCAACTTAATTTGTAAGAATGATGATAGTTGCACATTTGGAACGCAGACGGCAAACAGTAACGAAACTATAATCTAATTCTGGCAGTTGATGAGACGTTTGATTTCAAAAGTACCACACTGCATTAGTCAGAAAGGACCTAACACAGGTAATGGTATAGCCTTTATTTCTTGCAGTGTGAAAAAAAATAAAATCGTTTTTCAATAGTTATAGTTGGCACAGCTTCACATACTTTATCGCAATAGGTGTGGAGTGCTCAGAGTTACAATCTCCTACGCATGGTGATTCAATGGGCGACAACTACTACCAGGACGTGATGAGCTTTTTCTGTGACTCGGGTTACGAACTTGACGGTTTGGCAACCATAACGTGTCAGGCCGACGGCGCGTGGAGTGGCAGCGTTCCCAGTTGTACACGTAAGGTTTCATTTTGTTTCAGTAGACCAGTTTTCTACCATCATAATCGTTATCATATATATATATATATATATATATATATATATATATATATATATATATATATGTACTTCTTATATTCTTAACCATTTTGGTTCTTTGCTACTACATTGCTGGAAATTTACAATCACTTGATACTGTTGACTCTGTCCACAGTTTTCTTTTTCCGGCAAGGCCTAGTCTGAAACAATTGAGAAGTCATACTTCTCTTTGCACTTATGTTATTCATCTGGCAAGACACTTTTGAACATGTCTTACCCCATGTTTCAGGCGTACAGTGTCCACCGCTGACAGCTCCTGACAACGGTGGAAAGACTGGCATCAATTACTACCAGGACGTGGTAAAGTTCACGTGCGATCCTGGATACGAGCTTGTTGGAGTTCCCAGCTTGATCTGCCAATCGGACAGAACATGGACCGGGGACGTCCCAACCTGCACACGTAGGAGATAAAGCTAAATTATCTGAAGAAACACAAAAATATTTAAATATATGATGATAATGTATTCATTTCAAAGTTATTTGGTCTATGAAAAAAACGGTATAATCTGCGAGGTTGCAAACTAGCCTGAATTCAATCAAGCCTCTTGTGACCGCTCGCGTCCCTGTAACCACCTCGCAACCCAAGAGCTTGATGGCTATGGCCGCTAACTCAAGGGAATCCTCCTTTCTAAATATGGATAATCTATGCAGCCGTCGTCAGCCCACAGAGCTGAGTGCCCAGGCCAGACTCTAGTTGCTAAGGATCTATTGTTGTTGCTATCCAGTGATTGACAGCTGCAGATGTCTGATCTGCAGGTGGTAGGAAGAGAGTTTCATAGGCCATTTCTCTGTACTTTGAACATTTTTCGGCAGTCAAGTCTTTTCTTGTTGGATTTTCAAACTTGGTTTTTGATGTGGGAGAAACTGACATTGTCTGCCTCTAAAGGAACAGTTAAACTAAGGAGGTTTAAAACCCTTGGGTACGGATACATCTCATTTCTCACCCTCCCAACATCTGGATCTCATTTCCCATCCCTTCCTCCCCGTCTGCCTGTGTGACAGCTAGCAGACAGGATAACTAGGTGGTTTCTATGGCAATGGGAGCCTAGCTGAAATCCTGCCCTATGATTGGTGTTACAATTTTTGATAACAGCTCTCTCGGCTTAGAGCAACCAGAGCACAAACTCCGAGGGGAGGGGAGAGAAACCCCCGGACAGCTGGAGTTTGCGTTATACAGACTAGTTGCAAACGTGCCCTTCGTGAATCTTATATATATATCAGAAGTCTCGACTGATTGAAAGTCTTTATTAATATCTCTTTTTAAAAGTATCCTGTTATGGGTACACTTTTACTGCAAGGGAAATGATTGTTAAAAGTATTTCTCCAGTCTCCCCGATTTTTTGTCATTGACACAGCTTTTAATGAAATTCATTCCAGGTATTCAGTGTCCTGTGCTGCCACCTCCTGCAAATGGTGTATCGAGCGGCTCCAACTTCTACCTGGACGTGGTGACGTTCACGTGTGACTCAGGATATGATCTGGAAGGAGACTCCAGTTCTACCTGTCAGGCAGACCGCACCTGGAGCAGTAACGTCCCGTCATGCAACGGTAGGATGTTAACCAATAAAAAACGAGCAATTTGGTCTTATTGATACTAAATATAAGCTCATTAGCATATAAAAATCGTAAGTTAATTGGGAATAGATCTTCACATTGGATATTTATGGTTATGAGTTGTTTAATATTCTATGTGAAATATATCATTATTCGGAGATAATGCTTGATATGTTTTCGTCATGTGTATGGAAAACATATTTAAAATTAAACAATCGAATTTTAAACCTTCACATTATATAACAAAACATTCAAAATCCCATGATTATTTCCCTATAAGATTTAGTCTCCACTTTTCACTTAAAGATTAATGCTTTATAGAGAAGGTAGGCTCCTAAAACATAATTGCACCCACTTAAGGCTAGCTGATAGTATGTAAATAAATAAATAAACAAAATATGTAATTTATCTCTTAAAATTTCGTATTGGTGTAACGTGGTTGACCGACTTTTGTCTTGTTGCCTCTCTGCAGATATTGACGAATGTTCAGCTGCAAATGGTGGCTGTGACCATGCATGTACCAACACAGCGGGCAGCTTCCAGTGCTCCTGTGTGGTTGGATTCAACTTGAACGTAGACAGCCACTCCTGTGACGGTAAGAGGCATCATATGCTACTACACATTCGGAGTTCTGCAAGATATAAGTTAGGTGATTTGTGTCTCTTCAATGATACTACCGGTATGTTGTTATTAAAGACATTCGTTTTATCTATAATATATCCAAAACTTTTTTCTTCTAATCTTTGTTCAGCTCAGGCCTTTAAGGTGGATTGATTATGGCTTGCAATAAATCCGGGTACGTTATGAAAGTAAAATAATTGATTTGTAGGAAGCTTTTATATTTTTGATGTATATTTTTATGCAGAAATCGATGAATGTATATTTGGAAATGCCGGCTGCCAAGAAAACTGCAACAACATCATCGGCAGCTACCGGTGTTCATGTGGAACTGGCTACAGATTGAACGGCGATGGTCATACTTGTGATGGTGAGAATATAGATTCGGCATTTTAAAACAACATGTCTACAACATAATGTTCCATTGCTTGCGACAAAGAAATGTGTTGGCTCTGTCCTTTGCTATGCGTTGCTAATTGAGTATGACTGCTTTAACTTTTTGCTATATGCGCTGGGCTAACATAAACGAAATTTTTGTGAAACTAGAAACGAGTGGAATTTTATCTAAGAACATCAACTGTTATCACGGCCTGTTACGCAGCAACATGCTGAATGTAAACATTACAACGAACAGACACACATTTGTTTTTGAATGCAGATTTGGACGAATGTTCGGCTGCCAATGGTGGTTGTGGTCAGACTTGTACCAACATTCACAGTAGCTTCTATTGTTCCTGTGGGACTGGCTATAGCTTGAATGCCAACGGTTTTCTTTGTGACGGTGAGAAAATTTTATATATATTTCCTTAATTCAAAGTTATATACATGTAGATCAATTTGCCGGGTACAGGTCCAAAACATTATGAAATACGGTTGATTAACGGCTGACAAATAATGATGTTGTCCTTTGATATCTCTTCTGTGGGGTCACCGCAGCGTAGTTTGTTTTGTTTTGTTATCGAACCCTAGTTGATAAAATCAACCACCTTTATTATATACAGACGTCAACGAATGCTCCAATGGAAATGGTGGTTGCGACCAAACGTGCATCAATCTTATCGGAAGTTTCCAGTGCTCGTGCCAGGATGGCTATGGTCTAAATAGCGACAGCTTTACTTGTGGCGGTATTTTTGTCTTTTATTCTGTGATATCTTGGTTGCAATCATATTCTTTTCAATAAGAACTTTCGAGTCTTTCAAACAGTTAATAATGATACATGCAAGTTCTTTTAAAGCAAAAAAAATTTGTAAAAAAATACTGAACTTTCAGCTGTCCTACTGCAGTTTTTTCATAATTGCATTATGATATTAAAAAAATTACCATAGAATGTTCAAAGACATCATATCGTGTTTTACTTGAATTCTAATTTCAATCGACCACTTAAAATACACGGTAAGAGTCACTTGTAATCAGCTGAATTGGTTCGTCCTGTATTTTGTAAGTGACGTCGTGTCGGCGTAACGGTTAGGGCGTTTGGCCCAGAACCCAGATGTCCTGACATGTCATGCCCTTAGGAAATGCCCTTAACACAACTTTCCCCACTCGACCCTGGTGTAAAAATTGGTACCTGAGCTCCTACGGTTAGGCCCATGTCTTCAAATACCGTGCCCTAGACACAGAGGGTAACAAACCCCACTGCCACTGTGGCCTATAAAGGGCTACGGGACTACATTTACCTATCTTTATCATTTTCATGTTGAGAGTCCGCACATTCACATTCAAAACCATCTAGCTTTTTAAGGGGCCCATGTAGTTGCTACTTTCATGCAAAACCAAGTTATATATACTGCCATTTTGCCATTCCAATCTTCATATCTAGTCCCATTCATTAATACAGATGTGAATGAATGTACTTCTACTATCGGCGCTTGTGAGCAGACTTGTACGAACAGCATCGGGAGTTTTCAATGTTCCTGCGGGGCTGGCTACATCCTGAATGGTAATGGATTTACTTGTGACGGTATGTATTTTTGTGTGTACATGTTTTGTGCTGTTTTATGTTATGTTAGTTTCATAAAGCCGATGCGCTCGATGATATGATTTTAAACAGTGACATATGTTACTAAAAAATTGAGGAACATATTAACTAGATACTAATCATGGAAATGATGACCCCATGTGCATAATCAATGAAAAATATCTACAATACAATAGTGATAAACTGATGCAATGCATGCAAATCACGATCTTATTTGGATAATCAATGAGACACGTTTAACCGTTTCAATGACCATTTATGACTGAGCCAGACAGGTCCCACTTCTACAGCGTTTTGTATGACCGTACTTTCTCCATATTTTTCCTCACAGATGTGGATGAATGTTCTTATGCTAATGGCGGCTGTGAGGAGAACTGCTCAAACAACATCGGGAGTTTTCAGTGTTCTTGCTCCGCTGGGTACAGATTAAACAGCGATAGACTTTATTGTGATGGTAAGAATACCGCATCGTATCTTTGATAAACATTTTGTAATCAACCAGATAAATGTGCTGTGTAAGATAGATCATAGTTTGCTTCCTTGTATTTTTGTTTCTGGATTAGAATGGAAAATTGTATGATTATTTTCCAGCTCTAGTATCCATGAGTGCTTTTAAAACTCGCGGAATAACATACGGTTATCTTAATCATACAGACGTGAATGAGTGCAGCACGACAGACGGCGGCTGTGACCAGACTTGTACTAACTCCATCGGAAGTTTCCAGTGTTCTTGCGAAATTGGATATGACTTAAATGGCAATGGGCTTTCCTGTGATGGTGAGGAATCTTTTTCTGTATTTTTGTCATTATTTTTGAAGTCTTACCCGCACTAATAAAACACATCTACATTAGCAATATTATGTATATTTAGTTATTATTGTTTCATTACAATTATTATAATAACTAAAAGTCCTATTTTCTTCACTGCTAATGTTTTTTTTCTTTAGATATCAATGAATGTCACGCGGCAAATGGTGGTTGTGAGCAAATGTGTAACAACACTATAGGGAGTTTCCAGTGCGCCTGCATCATTGGTTTTGCACTAAATGCCGACGGTTTTACATGTGGTGGTATGTAACGCAACATATTATCGGTTTGCTATATGTACAGTTTTACCGACCGCTACGTAAAAAGGTTTTGTAAGTCTTGCCCCAGGAGTCTGCAATTTTCGTTGATATATCAGGATCCAGGATATCATTTGCCTAGGGGAAGGTATTATCATTGAAATATCTACATGTTATACAACAAAGAAGACAGTCTAGATTCGCGAACAAGTCGGTGATTAACATACTATTTAGCTCAAATGTATATGCATCGTCGTTATTGTCTCTGAAATTACCCGCTCTATCAGAGCATAACAGCCCAACATGTACACTCTAACGAAAATTGTCTTACTTGCAATTGCACTCACAGACATAGATGAATGTGATACCATAAATGGCGGCTGTGCGCAGATTTGTAACAACAACATCGGCAGTTTTGAGTGCTTCTGTAGTACCGGCTACAATCTGAATATGGACGGGTTTGTCTGTGATGGTAAGTATGCTTTCTGAATAACTCCGATATTTTCATGAAAACACAATATTCCACATTATACCAATTTAGTTTACACTCACATTGGGCCATAAGACGTGTCTTTTATTTTGTTTTATTCAATTTCATTACTTTTAGATATAGATGAATGTGAAACTTTGAATGGAGGCTGTGGGCACTTCTGTACAAACGCCAATGGTAGTTACAACTGCTCCTGTGCAACTGGGTACAACCTAAGTATGGACCGGCTTGCATGTGACGGTAAGGGCTTTGCACATTTCTAGATTACTAGTAGATTAAAAACGACATTCGTGGTGCCATGGATAACTTGTTTATTATTTCTGACCATTTGTTTTGTGCTGCTGTTTTGTTTATCTAACAGGCATAACCAGATCATATTTTGCAATTAACATAAGTTAGATGCAAGCAAAATACACACTGTATGTCATAAGACACATAATGTTCATGGCGATTGCAGATACCTACATACCTACCTACCTAGTCCCTACAAGGATACAAGGATATTGAAAAGTATCCGTTTGTATAAATGTTTCACTCCACAGGATTCGATCCCGTGTCACAAATTTCATGTTTGTCTACAACAACAACGTCCATCTCTGTAAGCTGGACCAAGCCGGTTGCTTACATTAAGGGTCACAGTATTATGCACACTCCTGTGTCCGGTTAGTTATTCACATTTTTTTCTTATTTTTAGAGTCTATTTCAAGTCACCGTAATGGTTGTTATTATTTACAAATATTTTCAATTCATTGTAATTATTTGTGTAAGAGATTTGATACTTTGGAAATATTTGAATATGATTTGAACTTTATAACAATTTCTACGGCTTTCTAAAAACTTAGAAAATAATATTCATGATGTTGAATTTGATATTTCCCATAGTTTCTAAATTATGGTAACAGCATTCTACCACTATTTATCATTCCTTACCATTTTATACCATTATTTGTAACATTTCTATAAAAAGGTCAGAGGGCTGGGAAGATAGCAATTCACACCTCCTTGCGAAGTATAGGGATGAATGATTTTCACAAAGGGCCAACCAGTGTCCTGCAGTGAAATCTAAAGATATATAAAAGCAGACAGAAGGGCCGGATTAGCACCTACTTTAATGGGGATAATTTCCATTATACCATTATTTCCAATTTTCTAAATTTTTTTGCTAATATTTCTAAAAGTGAAAGATCATTTCGGTGATTTGGAGATTTTTGTGCATTAACGTAAATGTTTCCATACTATCTTCTTGAATTCATATTCAAATTTCATATTCAATCTTTTAGAAAAAAATTAGAACTATAGTCACTAAGATATTCTTTTATTAGAAATAAATCAAAATTATTACACATATTATTCAAAAACCCTCTTGGTGACTTGGAATGGACTCTAATACTGCTGCTTTATTGAATTTGCATTGGTCAATATCAGTTTGATGGTACCAAATATAGAAATAAATGATAAATTAACAAACATCTTACACTGCATAGTGTTTTTAGAGTTGTTGTGTGTCCTTAATTTTCTTAAATTAATAAGAGTTGTCATACGTTGTACATTTGTCTTTTATATACAATAAAAGTGTAATAAAGTTATCATATTCTTTTTGCCATTCGACAGTCAGTATAGTAGAACATGTTTGTTTTGTTCAGGATTCTACCAGCCATCATTGATGACATCATTCCGGAGTCGTGAAGACACCAATGCTACAATAGCTGGCTTATTCAGTGGAGTACAGTACTCGCTCACTGTTCTTACCTTTGGACTGTGGAATGACAGTGCCAACACCAGCGTAGAGTGCATAACTGGTGACTATACTATTGCATTATAAAGACGGAACCATTAGTTTTATATCCATAAATGTTTCATGGCAAATATACAACTGGCTGCTGGTCAAAAATGTCTGTCTTAAAAGTAATGTAGTAACCATAGTAATGCACTACTGATGAATTAAGAAATCAAACGTTGAACATTGGTGCTGTTTATCTAAAGAATTTTAAGGAAAAGCATATGCAGATTTTTAGTAACCTATTTCAACTGCAGGTCTGCCACCTCCTGCAAACTTCACCCTCACCCATGTCACAGAGAGTTCGACCGTTGTTCAATGGCAGAAGCCTGTTGGAGCTCTGGTGGTTGCCTACAGGGCGCGCCTGACACACAGGGAGACCACGCTCAATCTTTTCACACAGTATCTGATTGACTCAACGACTTCGACCGCCTTCACTTCTCTAACTCCTGCTACCGAGTACGTGGTGGCATTAACATGCATCAGTCCCTACGCCGAGGGACCAAAAGCAAGCTTGACCATCATAACAGGTAACATTAGATATCATATGCATGATATAAAATTATGATCAATTTATAAATACCCATTTACTATCTAGCAAATCTATTAGTAAATTCTACAAGTCAAAGAGCCAAACACGTATTTAGGAGAGCAGTAAGCCGTACTGAAGCTGTACTACGTCTTGTACTACTACTAGCAGCTTCAAAGAACATATCATTCTTCGCCTCAATGGAGTATATGACTGCCTCGCCTTTTTACTTGGATAAAAGAACAATATTATATTTTACATTTAAACAGATACCGACCCTCCACGGCAGTTGTTAGTGGACGACATCAGGTACAACAGCTTGGTTCTGTCCTGGATCCCACCAGTTGCCAAACTGTTGGAATACCAACTGTCATACAGAGGCGTAGAGCATGGCAGGAAACGACGATCTCTCAGTTTTGTCTCCCTCACTGGTAACGTCGGTAACTATTGGCTACAAGGACTAGTCCCTGCTACTCAATACACCATCAGTTTGACGGCGGTCAGTCGGTTCGGGCGGAGTGAAACAATCAACTCAACGGCTACCACAGGTAAACGTGTTTAAAGATGTTAAAGAAGACCTCACGAAAGTCTCTATACTTTTGTCATGTCTATAAAGTTTCTATCTTGACAATACTAATAAATAATACTAAATCTGAATATTTTGTCTACTTGAAATCATTTTTACATCGAACCATGAAATATCAAGCTTCACGTTCAGCATTTACTAATTCCAAATATCAACGTTCTTTGTACAGTATCAATGACTATTACCTGCTAACGTTTGAGTTGTCCTTTTCATTCCTTTCAAAGGTCAATACTGACTGGTTTTATACGTCTACTCCTTGCTGCCAGTTAAAGTAGAGTCACCAATGCTAAGGGTCCATTTCCAAATCGGGGAATACATATGCTCTTAAATGATTTTTGGTACTTTTGTGTTTTTTGTTGTCTTTTATGTCATACTTAAGACTGCCCGGCCAGGCTCTGGATTAAAAATGAGACTTTAGCATAAAGAGTGGAATGAGAAAGATAGCAGCAGGACTACCAAAACGCTGGCAGGTATATTTTAAGGGTTGTGTACAAAGAACCTTAATAATCGGGGATTTACCAACGTAGTGACTATTCACTGATTCACTAATTCATTACTTCTATGTTGCCTTGAAAAGGTACGGATCCTCCCTCTGATTTCAAAATTAAGAATGTTTCCTCCACCTGGATGTATGTGGTATGGACGCCACCTGTCGCACCTATTGTCTCCTATGATCTCACGGTAACCGAAGCTACGAGTCAGGAAAATATACATTTCAGGTGAGCGAACTGCCATCATACAATATGAATAGAAATACACTTTACTTAGCTTTTCAGATGCCAGGCTGGATTTTTTCTTAAGAACTACCATTTGCTCTCCATATTTAAGAATTACCAAAGTTGGTAATCTAACGTTAAATAGTCGTGCAATATGTTCTTTGAAATCACATGACATTGGATGCACCAAAATATTGGGTCACTTTTAAACTTGGTATCAACATACAAGGACGTGCTGTTATAGTAGATGAAAAAATGTCGTCAGAGACTCATTCACAGTTTAGTGACAAAAGACAGCGGATGTCGTGTGAAATGTCTTATTCTGGAAGAAACACTATTCAGTTGTTTGATTTCTTTTGCATAATGTATTGTAATACAGAATGTTATCAACGTCCATGATCCATCATTCTTGGTTTAGATGTACTTTAGACGTGTGTTTCATTGCAGCATTTCTGCTGTCGTAACGGGCTTCAACATAACAAAACTCGTCCCTATGATGAATTACATCATCCGGATTGCAGCCGTCAGCATGTATGGACGTAGTGTGAAAACTGCGATCTCTGGTAGCACTGGTATGTTGAAAATCTTTTTTTGGACATATTTGTGCATTTCCCAGTGCCCAGATCGAATTCAAGCGAGGACAAAGTTCCACCACTTTAACAAGAAAAGATCTAATTTCTATGACTGTGTTACGTTGATCATCCTGCTACAAGATCTTAATAGTTCATAAAAGTCTACTATAGTTTTGCTTGTTTGTTTTCAGACGACGACAAAGATATAGAAGACCCAACGCCGTCGGTGTCAGCATCATCAGAGTTAATTATTACAACAGACGCTGCACCGAAAACGACAGCTAGGCTGGAATTAAAGCTCAGGGCCAACACGTTTTGGCTCGAAGACTTGGGCACACTTCCTAAGATAGAAGGTTGTAACGGCTAAAATATGTAAATTCGGACTGGACGATATTGATACAAAAGCATGTTTTTGCAGATTGATATCCTAAATTTGTAACTTTGTTAAGGCCATGTTGATTTGATTATATTGATGGCATCCTCTTGAAACCCTAAAACTGATGCGAGCGTGCGGATAAAAAAAGTCCCCCCCCCAAAAAAAAAAGTTGCCTTCCTTATGAAATCTACGTGGTCAAGAAGGTTGAACAAATGACCAAACACACAGAATAGTATACCAAATAATGGATTTTTCATGTTTGGTCTTTCCCGTCCTCTTCTTTGAGTTTGGCATTCTAGACATCAGTTTTTGATTTCAAAAATATATTTTTGCAATTTACGGCATTTATTTGCCCATTTTGTAGCTGCTTTGTACAATTTACAGTATGGTAGAAAACTTTTTTTCTTTGGAAAAGAACGAAAATTGATGCGCGCGCGGATATCATCCATATATTCAAATGAACATGGCCTAAGCATGTATTTGACCGACTTAACGCTTTTGGACGATGCCATTAAGTTTCCTAATCATCATATTGAAAATCACTTCTATTAGAGTGGCCGCTTTCAGACAGTTGTTAGTTTGCTTAAGCCCCTATCTCACTGGACTGCGGCACGCTGGCGGCAGCTTGCGAGTGACTACCGCCAACGTGCCGCGCACAAACGCCAAACTACCACCCTATCGCCATCAATGTGCCACTTGAGATGACGAAAACTCAAGTGTCAAAATGCACCGACCTAGCCGCGAAGTAGACTCCAATATTGGCCCCTTATTGGTCACAAACAGGTCATAAAATGACCGCCAGAAGGCGAGATTTATTCTGTTGAAGTAATATATCAACGTACCGCAGTCCAGTGAGACATGGGCTTTAGAGGATTTCGTGCAAGCCTACTTTTTCTGAAAAACGAAGTATGTTTTCGTTACAGATATCACAGCAATACCAGCAACATTTAGGTTGGAGAAGCTGGAGCTAACATCATTGACTACCACGACAGGTTAGGCTGAGGAACACACTTTTGCCTTATGCATTCATCATCAATTAACAGTTTTCAGGTGCCACGATATGCATGATCTATGTCAAGAAATAAAATATATCTCCATTTTAGAGGCAACGTTTTACATACCACAACCATACACTTACTTCGAAACCTACTATTAAATCAATATTTTAAATAAACTCAACTTATATGTACCAGTGATACGAATATGTTCTCGTTTTGCAGATCTTGAACTAACAACTGTCATTCAGACAGTGTCGACAACATCAAACGGTATGTGTAAAGCAAACATTGTCCAAATAAAGGGTCCCGATCTGCAGTGACAAATCTTAATATCTATAAATTAATCGTCTAGGCACCAATCAGAGCTTCATTCTAAGCGTAGAACGTGTCTTTTCACGCTTTTAGTATTTTACCCTGTTCCTTTCTATACAAGATGTAAGGTTGAGAAGCACTACTCATATTCCACATGGTTGAATTTTTTTCCTTTTAGTTCAAGGCAGTGGCGAAGGAAATTTTCCCACTCCTGGCAGAAGGCTTAGTCATCTCCAAGCGGTAATAATATATTTTCTTGCAGTTTTCTCTTGTTTTTCATTATAGGCAAAGACTAATTTTCCGTAAATAGTTTTATCAGGTTAGTAAATCAATTGAAATTATTTCTCTTCGGGGCACAACTCTATTTCATTCTTCTGCAGACCAGTCTGTCGTCTTCATCAGGGCTTAAAGAAAATTCTGTATGTGTGCAGGGTGGAATTGTCGTAATAAAATAGGGTTGTATACCGAAGAAAACTCTTTTCAGATAACAAATATTGTTTGTTCACTTGTGAAATATTCAACAAGTACAAATAAGAATGAAAATATATTTTCTCCCATGTGCGTAGCTGCAACATCTAAAAGATCAACTGAACCGACCACTTGGAGTAAGAACGTGCTCAGAACTTGTGATTGCGATTGTTACAGTGGTTAACAGTTTACTCCAGCTCGATGCGACACAATTATCACCTACCGGATTCCCCTCAGAATGGGTAGGGTAGTGTTACAGATTTGAAACACTGCATGTACATTTCCGAGAGAGTTTATGCTTTCTGATCTAGGTGTATTTTGTGTGTCTGTGAACAGAATACCTCAGTAGATTGTTGGATCTTTCTGATAGTTTGTAATAGTTTGTTTGTGCATATGAGTCGGCAAAACAAAAGACACGTTTTAGTGTTTTTTTTGCTGCTTTTAATGTTGCTAAACTGGACGTTGTTATGTCTTAATCATTCTGTCTCGGACATACAGATAGACACTCTTTCTTACAATGTCAAGTAATATTCCCAAATAATTGCACTAACGGGTATAATCTTTGCCTAATTTCCAAACAGGAGGAGGGCATATTTATGCTGAGCAAGTCTTCGAAACTCATAAGATCATCTCAAGGTGCAACACTCTCAACGATGGAGATATTGAATAAAGGTACATATCTAGAAGGGTTGCATATATCTTGAAAATGTTGTAATATTTCTCCCAACATGTATGTAATTTTCAACGATAGTTTTAAAGTGATTTCATCTTTTGTATTAATTTATAAATTATCACGTAAGCGTTTGCCTAGTACTTAATGACAAGTCTGAATTCGAAGTCAAATACAACATGATATGAGCTGCTGGGCAACACAGAATACTTTCTTAACCTTGTTTTTTATTGTTTTCCCAATATAATCTGGCTATAAATACTTAATCCTTTATGCACTTATCATCATCATGATCGCTGAATGTAGCTTCATGCATCCACCAATACTGACTATGGTCCTAAACTGTTTCAGCCGTAGCACACACCGTGTCCTGTTTAATTCAAATGCTCCCCGCGGGAAACTCTACCCTTCTTGATACCACTTTGTCCCTGTTTGAAAACGATGTCGTCAATGTCAACTTGTTCGACGTGTCTCCAAAACAACAGCTAAAGAACATTAAAGACCAGCAATGGAAATATGTGCAGCAGGTCAGTTGTAAACCTTACATTCCTTTCATCTTACTTTTCGCACTACAACACTGAGGGTAGTCAGATCAGTCAGCATTGTTCTGAGATTAGATCATATAGCATGAGAACTAAATGCATAACAACCCAATAACCTCTTTCAATTCAATTCATTTTTTATTGTGAACATAAAGTGGCAGAAGTACAGTAGGGTAGTAAAAGTACCTTTGCCAGCATGGCAGCTTAATCAGTTTGCATTATCGTTAAGATTTACATATGGCACTGTAAATTGTTGCAACACACGTGAATTTTTATTCAACGTACAGCTTCGTAAAGCAGGACTGTCTTTAGTGGAAGCTATGGAACTAACAGCAGATAGCCTTCTGGCCATGTTGCCAGACACCGGAGACTATACGAAGATATTTGAAAGCGACGATGTCATTGTCACAGTGAAAAAGGCGACTGGGAAGAATACATTGGCACTTCATGGTGGTCAAGTTAACGTGTCAGGATCTCCCACAAATTGTGCTGCAGATGGCGATACAGATGCTAAAGTAAGTACGTTAGCTGTCCTGACGTTTCTATGCATTATTAGCCAATTTCTACATTTGCATTTCATGCACTCTACGTTTGGTAAGTATTGAGCAAAATGAAACAATGGATAGTGATAGATTGCTAATAAAACGTACAACGGATGATATTAATATAGAAATAAAGAGTAATAGAACATTATCTATCATGAGGAGTACTTTGTATAGTGGTTTATAGATACAGATTAAACAGCAATATGAATACTGAGTAACATCAAGCAACAAGTAAGTATGAATACTGATCCAATCTGGTGACATTTAACATTAAGGACAATGTAGTATACGCTTTCATTCGGGGCTAACGGGTAATGGGGGTCTTGATATTAGCTGCATGATTTGCAATGTCATTACCAAGTTCGTAGACAGATTTGTTATTATCTTAACGCAAGACCATTCAAGTGTCTTGTCGTTTTCTGTTTAAGATGGCCATTATGGAGAAGAACCTGTTTTCTTGGAACGTGTCTACCTTAGGGGAAAACGTCACCACACCCGTGATTATATTTATATTACGACCTCGACACATTGACAACTGCTCTATGCAGCTGAACATATCGATTCCTATCGCATTCGGATCAATTGAACCTCCAAGGCGTCAGAAACGGGACCTTCAGGACCGTGGTCTTGTTGGGACATTGTTTGCAAACGGTGTTGGACAGAACATAAACGTGACTATGAATTTCTATGCGTTTGACGTACCAGCTGATACCCCTGCCATGGTGATGCAGTTGGCTTGGTGGGATCATGCCGTCGCCTTTCATCTGTTCTTCCGTTACGACTCGCCACCAACGGAGGAGCTGTATGATGACATGATGATAGTTAAGGAGGAAGACGTTTTTCTGGCTTGGCATCGAGGCACAAACAGCTTGCGAACATTCACTCCTAATGTAAAAAGGCGGCGGGGGAAACTTTTTGTTGGAATACAGAAATCAGGTCATTTCTCAAACATATCATCTGAATCTGAATTGCTCAGCCGAAATGATCGACATTCGGTGTAACGCAAAATACTCAATATCAAAACAAGAATGCGTAAACGAGTCGCGACATTGCACACTGCACAGTTGCTATACATGTTATACAGCATGGGCTCAGCCCTACTCGCCATTTGGTGCGGGAAGGACTTAAACTTTAACTAAAACATTATAATGCAATTGTTTTTAACTGTTGGGTTAGTAAACGTTGACTCAATATCTTTGCAGAGTCTCCTACTCGTCTACAGACTGCACCTTTACCCACCGATTACGCATTTCAGGCATCAACAGCGAACTGCCTTATTTGGAATCACACTTCAGAGAAGTGGCAAGACGGAGACTGTGGGGTAAGGCTCAAATTTTTGACCCATGTAGAATAAATAGTTGTGTACTCATTTTTCAAAAACAGTATTCAGTTGCATTGTTCACTACTACTTTTTTGAAGAGTTTGGTAACGTTAGTTCATAATATATAGAAAAGCAACTCTAAGCATGAAGTGAGCACTTGCAATTCTTCGTTAAGGTCTTGTTAAAGAAAAAAAACATATATCTTGAAATCTACTTCTGAAAACTACCTTACATGCTTGTGTTATGCTTTGTTGTCAACAGGTCCACGTGAATCTATCAGATACTACCATCAGATGTAACTGTAACGTTCCATGGCCGAAGGCTGTTATTGGTGGCTCCTTGCACGTCCTTCCAAATTCTATTAATTTTGACAACATCTTCAAAGATCGCAACATCCTGAATGACAACAGCCTTGTTTTCTACGCCGTTATTAGCGAATGGGCTCTCTACCTCCTATTGATGATTATGTTCAACCTAGATTTTAAACGTCTTCGAGTGAGTATTATTTTTTCACATTGACAGCGTCAATGACATCGTGTAATTGCATAATCCCAACGTCACATTAGCATATTCGTTAACTATAGCTTTCTTCCAGTGATATCATTCTTTTATTCCATTTTGTTTTGTGCAATGAACAGAAGACTGACAAATCAGCAACTCCCGTCAGTAAGAAGCAGTTACCGTTGCTGTCAGTCCTCCCCCCGGATAGAATGCCAGCCCCCTATCTGTACCAGATCACCGTCACCACCGGCTCCATGTTTGCTGCTGGCACCTCGGCACGAATCGGGTTCCAAGTGTTCGGATCAGAGAGCAAAACCACGGTCAAGATGATGAACCCGTCCGGAGAGGTAAGCGTCAACCATTGTAGTGTGATATACTGTTAAAACTCTGCATGGCTTTGGACCTTATCTAATGTGTTTGTGTTCTCTTTTTTTTAGGATTCCATTAAAAGCCACCTTTTTATACTCTGTTGTAGCCTGATGACTAAACCTTATTCAGTTATCAATCTAACATCCTAAAATGTTGTTAACTCTACTTCCATGTATTTTCACAGTCTTTAGTGCGAGGTGGTATCCATGACGTCATCATGCCATTAAAGACGTCTCTAGGACATCTGGAACTGCTGCATATCTGGCACGACAATGCCGGCGCTGACAAAGCTTCATGGTTTCTGAGGGACATCACTGTGAGGGACTTGCAAACGGATGAAATGTAAGATATATTTAATGTACACCTTATTTTCGTGATTTGCATGAACTATTGATGAAACACGCCGAATGTCAGTTTCTCAAGCAACATAGTCTGACAACATAAGTTCTCCAGTTCTTCACTTATGTCACTGACGAAAGACATCGGATGCTTCAAAATTCTATCCAGTTGCTTGAGTAACTGTCATTTGTCATATCTTATTACATGGCTGTCTAGCCGTCATCGACATATTGATGAAACAAGCTTTCTAAAAAAATACCTGTATATTTGCTTGTAACAGTTAACACGCGTCGACAGGTACTGTAAGATTCAACAATAATCAAGTTTTTAAAGGCCCAATTTTGTGAATGTCGAGAATGAGCCTTTTCCACGGTAACTGGTTTACAGAATTACAATGTTTATTGTTTGTCAATACGCGCCTCAATAAATCTCGCATCTAGATCTGTTAATGATTCTTTCTTGACTTAAGGAAATACAACAAGTGAACTGATACAACAGACAAATCAAAGCAAAAGAAAATTATGGCACATCACATTGTCATCACATCATTCTTGACCTGAGAAAGTACTTCACCTGCAATTTGTTTGGTGTTTTTCGCAGTTATCAGTTTATTTGCGATGACTGGCTGTCTGAAGACCGAAGCGACTTCCAGGTTCAGAAAGTTCTACATGTGGCGACCCTAGAACAGCTGGAATGTTTTAGTAGCCTGTTCCGAGAAAACACGGACGCAATGTTCTACGATCAACACTTGTGGATTTCTCCATTTGTTTCGCCTGAAGGTATCACAATTTGCATTATACGTTAGAAATGATAATGTTTTTGGCCAGGCTTTTGTCTTCTCTCTACCCCAGTCCAGACTGTATAGAATTACAAAGAATTTACTTGATAATAGCTCTCTAACTCTTTACTGCTAGCTGTTAAATTTGCGCAGAGCACGTGTTTATGGCAAGAAATTATATGCACTACAATCGATGGCGTATCTACTAATAGGCATATTTTTTGAGCTTGTTTGAAATTTACTTTCAGGATCCAGTTTCACCAAGGCGGAACGTTTGTCCTGCTGCTGTGCTGTCTTCAGCAGCATGATGTTGTCGAACGCCATGTGGTACAAGAGCGAGGAAGGATTTCTGACCAAGGACACCTTGTTTGATCTGGGATTTGTACAGGTCACCCTGCAGGTAAGGGAACTATTTTTGTTCGTTTACCTCTTGGCTCTAACTTACAAAGACCAGAATCTTTATCTTATACCTGTGATAATTCAATCTCCCCTGTCTTTCTTCAGCTGTACCTATTGCTCATGACTGAGATACTTCAATACTGCGTTATGATTTCATGCAGAGTTTACAGAGCTTGACTTGTCACTGAATCTCTGTCCTCTCTCCAAAACTTAAGACAAGGCTGACTCTCCCAAACTATAAGAATTCAAGGATCGCTGCAGTACAAACCTCTACCACTATACTGTAGATTATACTTGACCATTTCCCTCGATGATGATGTATTTCAATAACAACTATGCAGATATATTAAAATATATCTGCATGGCTGTTATTGATTCCTATGATTATTTTATACTGTATTTGTGTATTGTATTCTAATGTATATTGTAATGTTTTTTTACTCCATTTATTGTAGGTTATGTATACAAGTTGTATTTTCGTCTAAATTTTTGTGGGTCAGCCGTTTTAAGTCAGAGCTGCCTAGGCTTACCCAGCGTAATGACTTGTTTTCATTGTCAATATGTACAAAATACAAATACAAAATTTAAACACATATGGACATTGATGTCATCCCGTCCACGCAGTTAGATAGAAAATTTGTAATCTTTCTCTTGTACATTGTATTGCTCATTCGTTATCGATTCAAACCTTTTTCTGATAAATTCGATGTCTGTTGTAAACAAGGAGCTGTACATCAGTATCATAACCGCTGTCATGGTGGCACCTGTGGCTTTGGTGTCGGTTGGACTGTTCCGTGTGAAGGTACAAGCTCCAATCACGGCTCCGGGAATACGACGTGGCTCCAAATATGGTATGTTCGTTTCCTACAAAAGTTACTCAATATTTTGCACTAATATCTTAATAACTCAGTGACTATCACATGACATATCAAATGGAATAGCCAAGAACTCACATCTTCTTATCTCTTTTATTCTTGATCTTAGGTTTATTAAGAGATCGACTGTCCCGTTGGTCAAAGTACGTGGCTTGGCTGCTAGTAGTGATGGTTTCTGTTGTCTCGTCATTCTTTGCGATCATGTACAGTCTGGACTGGGGTAGAGAGAAGAGTGAAGCCTGGCTAAGGACTTTCTTGTTTTCTTTTGGGTTGTCAAGCGTCATCACCGAAACCGGCCAGGTAGACTTTGCTTCATTATGCTTTGGTCCATTTTTGTCGCTCAACTACATCATAGCGTCCTTAGTCACACAGCTAATGACCGAGTTATTAATGCTACATGTATACCAACAGATTTTGGTCCTGGCAACTGCTTTTGCCTTGCTTTGTAATCAGAGGTCCTCCGACAAGCAGAAGATGTACAATATCGAGAAAGAAGAATTCCACATGCATCTTTATGATCTTGAAGGTAAAGCATGATTACTTCCAAATACTTTTGTTATTTCGTAGGTGCGGTTCCAAAAGACAACGCTTTCTAAAGCTATTAGAACTTATTGGCTGGAAATCAGCATGTTGTGCGTATCTAAATCGATGTCCTGTTTGCGATGCAAAAACATTTAGCTCCTCGCAAGGTGTATCCACCCGGCGCAGCATCGACAGAAAGGATGAAAGTAAAAAATGAGCAACGCCGGAAGTTCGTCTCCGTCATGAAGGAGTATGTCGTCTTGTTCCTGTTTGTTGCGGTTCTATTCTTCATCAGCCATCACGATAAAGACCCGTTGGCGTTCCACGCGTCACAGACGTTGTCCGGCACGCTTCTAGAAGATCACGAGTCGGTAGGCATCAAGCACCATCTTCAATTTGCAATCAAGTTTATCTGAACCTTTGCTCTTACTATAAACGACATCATTTTGAAATTTGTTAGTCGTGCACCAATAAACATGCATTACTTTGCATTTGTCTTTTGTCAAAGATCACCACTGCTGACGAGTTCTGGACGTGGACTGAGGAGATCCTCCTGCCTGTTTTGTACCCGTCGTTCTGGTATAATGGGTGGAAGATGAAGTACCTAGACAGACAGTTTCCACTTTATACTGAAGCATTTAGATTTGGCCCACCTCTTCTGACTCAAGTGAGGGATGCACCAGGTAAGAATTATGACTTCTTCGCGATTCTCTTATATGATACGTTAGTTGTTAAAACGGGTACCTTTTTTCACTGTTTGAAAGCCATTCGCAACAAAATGTTTAAGCGTGATTGCCTTCAATATGTGATACAAATATTCCATCTTTTTACGCGTTTGAATCAATTGTACTAATCAAAATTATTCAGATGCATTAACACTTTATCGTCAAAGAAGTAGAATGTGAATTGATATTTAACTTATTGCTATTATTCTCAATATATGTATTTCTGGTTCTTGACATTCTATTAGCTTGTAATGTACACCTTGAACTTTAGGAAATGATTTAATGTCGCGAGTTAAAACATATTGTACACGATGCAGATGCCTTGGCAATGGATCGCTCTCAAAATGGATGGATGGTTACAACGGGAAATGGTTCATCTGCATGTTGGAAATTCAACGTCACTGGCGTAATGTCACATAATTCAGGCTGCGCCTCAAAATACTCCATGGAACTCCCAGCTCTCCTAGGTTTGGCGACAACAATATTCTCCGACCTTAAGTTTAACGAGTGGATCGACAAAAACACAGACTATGTGGTTCTGGACCTGTCTCTATACTATCCGTCACTAAAACTTTTCAGCAGTCTGAGACTGACCGTAAAGCAGAAAGATATCGGTCATCTCTCCACATCTGCAACTGTGACAACACATCGGCTGTTCCAGTACGAAAATTACTCTGATTACGTCACGTTGGTTTCCTATGTCATCTTTATTTTTTTATTTGTGGTTAATCTGATCAAAGAGGTGATTACGTTAAAGAAGGATGGACGGCAGTATTTCAATTCTCTGTGGAACATTTTAGCTCTTGCGAACATAATTGGATGTGCAGCTGCCATCTGTATCTTTGGAATAAGGTACCATTCGGCATCGGCAGCACTAGACAGATTGGTCGAGGTTACAGGTAAATTGTTGCAGAATGTCACATATTACCGATTTAGATTGAGATAGAGGCGTTTCGTTTCCATTTCATCCCGGAATTGCAGTTTGAATGACAATATTCAGGAAATCTTGTGCACGGCATTTATCTTAATCTGGTTGGTAGTATAGTGTGACTAATTTGCGGCTAATCGGACTTGAGTTACAGATCTGGCATTTCAGCAACAAATCAACATCTTTCATGTATAAATTATCTGCTCCTTTGTAGGCGAACTTGGAATAGATCATATTGTGGACTTAAGCTCAACTTTCTGGTGGGATGACGCCTTTAAGACCGTGCTGGCCATTGTAGTGTTCATCACTACACTGACGTTACTGCGAGTTGTCCGCTTCAGCAAGACCATCGCCAGTTTCATCGCCCTGCCAGGTGTTATGAAGGACGATTTGATTGGCTTCTCAGCCATAAGCGCTATAGTCTTAATGGCTTTCAGCTGTTCAGGTTAGAGTCTCTGTGCTATTTACAACTTCTGGAAGACCTCATTTCCTTCACTGTTAATAATTAAAAGTAATATTTAGGTATTGTATTTTTATTACCTTTTGCCTAAATCCACATAGACGGTAGTTTGACCTTGAATCAATTATCCTTCAGAAAAGTTTTCAAAACAGATTCTTTAAAAATGATCTATCGGCCCTTTTGCATATGCAATCGTTGTATTGTACGTTGCACTTTGTTGTCGTCGAAGTATTCTAATAGGGAGATAACTCATTTTTTGAACACAGGGATGCTGGTGTTTGGAACGCACATGAAGGCATACACCAATGTGTTGCACACCAACTTTGCCTTATTTGAGATGTTGTTGGGAAGGTATGTCACGTCGATGCCTTTTACAAAACGAAAATCGATTATAAATCAATTGACCGATGCTATAAGGCATAGGCATCTAAGAATGCATATACATCTGCTTCATATGAAAACAAGATAATATGTTTTTGGCAAATTTGTATTCCGATTGTTATGTTTTCAGGTTCTTTGCCCAGAAAATCGTGGAATCGAACCGATATGTCGGCCCAATCTTCTTCACATCTTTTATGATACTCATTTTTATACTACTCGTCAACTTCCTGGTGACCATCATCTGTGACGCCATTGCTTCTGGTGCCTACATTGCCCATGACCATGACCAAGAACTGGCTGATTACATTTGGAAAAGTTTCCAGGGAATATTCGGGATTCACGTCCCTCCGCCGGAACATGTGATAACAGGTAAATAGTTTCTCAATGAAAGTTCATATGTGCTGTTATGAGTCATTATATAACAGATTCAAATCACGGCGGCATTCATACTTGTCCAATTTTCGACTGTGTGCAGCTCTTTTGTCTTAAGTCAAGGAACGACTGAATCCACTTGATTTCTTGCACTTTTGATCCACAGTTCGATTAACGGGATTTCCGTGGTAGTGCAAGATCTATTTGACGCTGTTTATTTTTTCCGACAGGAAATGCCAACCCTGCAAATAAGCCTTTGAAAATTTATATTTTTATCGTATTTGTGATTTTACCACTTACAGGTGAAGGGAAAGAACCCGAGCTTAAGGCAACCCTTCAAATGATTGAAGAGTCATTAGATGAAACCTTGGACGTCACAAGCTTCCTTTGGCCATTCAACACAATGGACAAGACCTCCACAACCATACACGATCATGATATCCCCCAACAACACTACTCTCCGGACCCGGAGTTAAACGATACGTCGCCCTCAAATACATCTCACATTGAAGAGCAAGTTGAAAATCTCCTGAAAGTTCATAAAGAAGACACGGCCAGATATGAAGGAGTACAGACCGAAAGCAGACGACGTGCTGAAGCCATGCTGAAGAGAAAACTGGCTGAGAGAAGGATGAAAACACAAACGAACCCAGATGAGTCCTTGGCACAGCGTGCTCAAGAGATGATGGAACAACACGCCGTGGACAAGGCACGACTGGAACAGCAACAAAGGATAAACAGACGCCTATTTCAGAGCAAACTTCGTCAGAAGATGGCACTTCGTGGCATGCGAAAAAGACACAATCAAAAATAATTAGCTTTGCAGCCTTACATTGATTGTATGTAATACATTTTACGGCTACTAGTTTATTTGTCGCACATCCAGGTTATAGCAATATTAGATAGAAGCAATACGTGGATGCATTGATGCAATGGGACTATTCCTGTAGGTATAATTCAGATTGTAACCTTTTTTGTACAGCATCACTTATAAACAAGTCTATTTTAAACTAACCAAGGCCCCGGCGTTAAACAGTTGTTACGCATTGAGTGTGTTTTATTTATAAATATTGATACCACAATAATAAATATTGATGATAATCTAAGTGTGGTTGTTTAAGATTGATATCTACCGCTCATGTACGTTTGCCTGGTCTCCAAGTAGATGCGGGTCATGTTTGTTTGTTTCTGCTACTTTTAGTTTGCCTTTCTAGTATTGCACTTTGTTAGCGATTCGCCTTTTATATGAAATGCTATAAATGTTCCCTTAGTATTACAAGAGTATGCGTAGAATAGGGACCGTGTTTGCCTTGGGGCACATTGTATTCCTCACTCTATTCAGGGTAATCATTGTAAATAGGTGTTGACGACCACAGTATTAAATGATAATAAGTTTACACAAGTCTCAATATCATCCCTGTTGTATATCATTTCCAGTGTAACTCAATGACACTTAGCCAGTTGGGAGAAAGTCTAGAAGAAAAGTCTGTATTTACCCACTTATCCGAGTGTTAATTTCTCTGGCCGTAGATGCATGTAACGTTACCATACCTATACCTGCAACCATCGAAGAGCAGAATGCCAGAATCGCTGGGAAATGCCATAGAAGCAAAGAAGAGCGGGCTAGAAACCTCACTCTTTAGTTGCAAAAACAAATGTATTCACATGTCGGTCGACCACGTTATATAATAATAAGCTTATTGCGAATTCCTGCCCGAAGGCTAATTACAAATAACATACATAAAATAACTGGTTGTCTTATGAACTGTTTGAATTATGTTGGTAAACAAAGGTCGAAAACGGAGACACACAGACACACTCAGATGAAAATCATGTTGGCTCTACAAGAAACTCGTTTCTTGGTGACTTGGTTGTCTCATCTCAGGTCATTGACAGCGTGTCCACTGCTATCCATTTTTTCGCCCAGTTAACTACATCTCAGGAAAATCTCAGGAAAATCTTTTGTTTACACCGCACTATCATTGCTTTAGTATTATAGTAATTCTTAAGAGACCACAGCATGGATCTATATTTTTCTTTAAATTCATCATGGTAGAAAGGGATGTTATTCATGCATGTTGTAGAGAAACGGTAACAGTTTGAGAAGGGTTGTTAACTGCTGACTGTAAACCTTGCTTGCGCAAGAAAAAAAAAAAACCATAAAAAAAGGAATGTACACCCATGCTGTGTCAAAACATATCCCAGATAACCAATATAATGGCTAATTTCTAGAATATGCTAACGATAACTGTTAATTGTGGCTGCTGTTAGGCAAGACTAAGAATTATCAAAACTGTAAACTTTAAGAAAGCTACTCCTCTCTGACCTGTTGGCTCTAAAAAGGATAAATGACTTGGTCTCTCGTCTGAGGTCATTGACATCGTGTCCGATCATTGACATCGTTTCCAGGCATAAAGTGCTAGCCATTACCCCGCCCGTTAATTGCATCTCTAAAAAAAGCTCCATAAAATTGTCCAAGGTCTTTTTGCTCAGTTACTCTTTTGTTGTCCACACCACACAATCAGTATTTCATACACTGGATTAATCCTTAAGATCTGCGGTGCGCATCCATATTTTAGTACTCTAATTCACAATGACAGGATGTGAGGTTTGCTTGTGCATGTTATGGAGCACCTGCAGGCACGATCACGTACGGTTTACGGAGCGTTGTTTTCTAGATTCTCTGAACCGGTCGTGGATTTTGTTTACTGCTGACTTAAAACTAAATAGACCCCTTTCCAAATACCGCGGCCATTTTGAATCTAGCGCGAGCGCGCGTGGTTCGAGCGCGGGAAAGCGCGGGAAAAATACACACCCGGTAAGTCCGAGCCAGCGGTGATGGCGTCCTCAATAGAAAGCAGCGTTGGGTCATCTTCGGCGGCGGTAAAATCCATCGATATATTTGCATGGCACAAGTAGATGATATTGTTGTGGACACTTGGACTCGATATCGGCCAGTAAAATTGTGAATTTCTGCTACTTTTCCACAGTTCCTACCGGGATGTTGAGCGCGCGCTACAGTGATGCTAATATGTTTACACCGCGTGCTTGTAGTTTCCCTAGTAATGTTAGCTTAGTCGAGAAAAATCCCACAAAACATACACTTTTCGGGCTGGGATCCTTATAGCTACTTAGATAGAAATATACAGAATTTTACCGGTCGTGACCGTAATTTTGGACGATGCCAACTTCGCCTGGGAAAACGCGCGTTGAGAGGGGGTCGTGTGTTCTGTCCAGCCTTTCTTTCTTTTCTGTCTAGCTTTTCCTTTTTTTCTTGTTACATCTCTCCGCATGGCGATATTTGACATTTCCGCTGAATGCAATCCAACAAAAAAAGACGTGAAAATGTAGGCTTGAGCTTAAGGTCAGTTTGGTTAGGAATTTAGCAGAATTTCGGCGGCTTCTTTTGACGAGTTTTCTGAGATATCAAAACCTAAAGTACGTGAGTGAAGATGGAGTGTTTTCACTTTGCGCCGTAATATCTTAATTTCCGTCGGATGATATTACAGAAACGTGAAAATATGGGCTTGAGGGCTTTGCGAGTATAGAAATTTGACGGAACTTCGGTGGCTCCTTTGACTATATTTTAGTGCCAAGATTAGCTTGATGAAGTTCGTGAGTGAAAGCAGGGGGCGTGTTTCATTACATCACTTTTCGCGGAAATATTTTAGATTTCCACAGGATGAAACCCCACAAAAAAAGGAAAAATATCGGCATGAGGTCCTTCAGTCCTTAAGTCAATACTATTTAACGTTTTTCGGGTTCCATCCGGGCAACAGATATCTGAAATATTGCCGCGCAAAATGATTTAAAGAAACGTCAGATACAGTGGAAAACACACCTTCACTCACGTACTTGGAGTCCTCAAGACTAAATTCTTGGCATCCTAAAAGATCGTCAAAAAGCCGCCGGAATGCTGCCAAATTTGTACCCAAAAGGACATTGAGCTCAAGCCTATATTTTAACGTTTTGCAGGATTTCATTTGGCGGGAATATAAGATATTGCTGAGCGAAGTCGATGTAACGCTGCACAGAAAACACGCCCCTCCCTCAAACTAACGTAATTTCGAGATGATGTTGGCATTGTCACGACAGCTAAAAGGCTCAAGAGTTATATTCATACCTAAACGTAGCTATATGGATCCCAGCCCGAAAAGTGTATGTTTTGTGGGATTTTTCTCGACTAAGCTAACATTACTAGGGAAACTACAAGCACGCGGTGTAAACATATTAGCATTCTATAACTGTAGCGCGCGCTCAACATCCCGGTAGGAACTGTGGAAAAGTAGCAGAAATTCACAATTTTACTGGCCGATATCGAGTCCAAGTGTCCACAACAATATCATCTACTTGTGCCATGCAAATATATCGATGGATTTCACCGAGGATGAGAACATCTAGCCGTCGAAGATGACCCAACGCTGCTTTCTATTGAGGACGCCATCACCGCTGGCTCGGACTTACCGGGTGTGTATTTTTCCCGCGCTTTCCCGCGCTCGAACCACGCGCTCTCGCGCTAGATTCAAAATGGCCGCGGTATTTGGAAAGGGGTCTATTAACGCACAAAGAAGAAAAGAAGATACATCAGGAAAAAGGTATATTTCCCTTCCATATCGTTTCTATGGATTTCAATATAAATCCACAACACATTTACACGGAGTATCATTATTTTGACAAAAATAATACCATGGCTTCTTTATAAGTAATAATAAAAAACAATACCATGGCTTCTTTGTAATTATAATAATAATAACTGCCAACTGTGGCTATTAAGCAAAACTAAGACTTGTCAAAAATGTAAAGAAAGCTGTTCTTCTTTTTTGACATGTTTGCTCTACAAAGGCTTTGTGACTTCAGTTGGTTCTCTCAGTTCAGGTCATTGACATCGTGTCCGGTCATCGTCATCGTGTCCAGGCATAGAGTGTATCCATATCTTGCCAAGTTAATAACATCTTTACACAAAAGGTCTATTAAAAGTATCCAAGGTCGTTCCGTACATCAGTTCTTTTGTTGTCTTCACCACACAATCATTGTTTTCTTACACCTCATTAATTCTTAAGGTACCGTGGTGTGCATCTTTATTGTATTACTCTAATTCACCATTTACCAAGGCTTTTTTTAATGCAGGTTGCAGAGTACCAATATAGCAGTGGTCACAGTTTACGGGGGGTTGGGCTATCTGAACTGGTCCGGGTTATGTCCCATATTTGTGGTAAGGAGTGAAATACAGTACAAATACATATTATATGTACACAGTGTACCAAAGCATGTATTCATTTCCAAATATAGTATCAATAACTGTCCATTATTGCTGCTATTGGGGAAGAACAAGAATTGCTAAAACGGCAAAGAAAGATGATCCTGTGAAACCAGTTGTTTCTACAAGAAGCTACATGACTTGGTTCTCTCATCTATGGTTATTGACATCGCTGCAAGCCATTGTCATCGTGTCCAGGCAGAAAGCGCTGTTAATTTCTTCACCTAGTTGATAAACGTCCGTTAACCTTTATCCGTTACATCCCAGCATTTGCAGCACTGAACTATGAATAAATAAGCGGGCTTTTGAGCATTCCGAGAACTGTTGCGTGCGTTGTTAGCCCTGTTTTCCCCGTCATAACTACTCGTGTTTTGGTCGTCCACTTTCTGTGCTTTAGCGAGGAAATTACACCTAAAATATTTATGTGTAACTGATAGCATGTTCCTTGGGATTCTATTCCGAGCGGAACATTAATCCGTCACAATCATACAGCATGGCTGTTTATCTATAATTTTCATAGGATATTGGAGGTTCTTTTTTCACAACCGGTAATTCTCACCTGCTGACGTTTCGGTGTCTGTCAGATACCTTCTTCAGAGCTTCTGACTGGAGTACGAGGGGGGTAAAAACTTAGCCACGTTTAGGACAGTGTTCTCACCGCAAAAGCGCCACCCACTTTGGCTACTTATAGCGGTGAGAAGCAGTACTCAAGTCAGAAGCTCTGAAGAAGGTGTCTGACAGACACCGAAACGTCAGCAGGTGAGAATTACTAGCCTGGAGTCCAGCCTTATTAGCTTTAGTCCGCTACCTAAGGTCCGCTCCTCACAAGGAGCGGACCTTAGGTAGCGGACTCAAGCTAATAAGGCTGGACTCCAGGCTAGAGAATAACCGAATTGTGAAAAAAAAAACCTCCATGTGTCTACCAACCTGATGAAATCATTTTCGGAAATAATTTTCATATTCACGATAACAGCTCCATATCAATCAGCAGGCAGGCCCTAACACAAGATTATCACCAGCAACAGCAGTCACGATCGGCATGAAAATGACTCCCCGGTGCAATTAAAATTATCTTATTGGATAATGGTATCGAAAGGATTGCTAGGTAGCGCTTTTGATCCATGACCAAAATATTGTAATGGCAGAAGACCTTTCACTTAGGTGTAAAGTTTTGATTTTTTTCTCTGATTATTCCACATACGACTATAGATATTCAATTAGGCCAGTTGACCACACAAGAGCAAGCATCTGCCCTAACTGCTGAACATTATCTTATAATGAATCATACAAAATTCCAGAACACACACACACACACACACACACACACACACACACACACACACACACACACACACACACACACACGTGCACACATAAACACCTCTGTACTTGATGCTGAACACCACACCTGTCAGACACAAAAACACACCTGTCCTTTGTGCTGAACTCTATTCAAACACAACAAGAAAGTTCTTTTTGCTGAATACCATTCCTGTTTTTATTAGCACGGTGACCGCTGACTACGAAGTCTTGCAATAGTAAGCATTACCAAGCGACGCTTTTGATCCAAGAGAATGAAGTAGATAACTGCAGTACCAAGAAGGATTGCTAGGTGGCAATTTTGATCCATGAACGTAAAGGAGCTCAATCTTGCAATATCTGTGGTACTGTAGAATAGAGGGACATGCCAGTCCAGACGGACCAACCGTCTAACACAGGAGAACACTATCCACACACAAGAAGATAATCATTCATAGAAGATTGATTTTTCTCGTCATCATCATGACAGGTGTCATCTTTGTTACTTAATAAAATCACCCCTTTTACCTGTAACAAGCAGCACATGACATCAGTATCGCCTCTAACATGTCTTACTGTTACACATTCCATGTCGAATGTCATTGCTAACATACACGTCTTTAAAAAAGAATTTAAACTACGTCAATATAATTTCTTATTTCTATGGCTATGTCGTCAAACGAAAAAAATGTACAATTTGCTACTGGGACAATTGTTTTGCTTTTCATATTTGTCGTTTAATAAGTTGATGCTCTGATCTGATTGATTGGTTGGTTGGTTGGTTGGTTGGTTGGCAACAACCCTGGTTGCCTAGTTACATCATTGAATTTCGGCTGTCCAACCATCGTTTCTCCCAGCTGCGGTCTCTCTCCAGCAGGCTCTCACGCAACTCGTGCTCAGGGCTCCGTTTGCGGCGCTCTGGGAACAAGAGTACCAAATACCAATCAGACATTGTCGTAATTATGAAAAAGATCGCAAAAGCGTTTGAAAGCAAATGATTTAGTGTTTACATACCAAACGTAGCAGCTAACATACCAGTTGGCATGCCGTCGATGGTGAAAGGTGTGACGTAGTTCCTGGTGACGTCAGGGCATGATGACGTAGTCCATTGCCTCACCCAGCTCTCCACCAACCCGGACACGTCATCCAGGCTGGCCTGTTCCTCCACGTGGATGATGACGTCACTCACCTCCTTATTGTACAGAAGAACCACCTAACAAAATAGGAGAGGAGAATTGTCACATTGGTTTGGGATCTAGCTTCTTTTAAAGGATACATCATTCCTGTAAAATAAATCAATAAATGCACCATCACGTTTGCACAAGATAACAGTAATTAAAAAATGAAAGCAACTGAATGATTTTGTAATGTTTTTTTTAATCATCCAGTTGCTCGATTATCAGTTATTTTGCGCATATTACAACATGGATGTCTAATCTTCATCATTTTCATTATCCCAATGCGATGATTAGTGTGTCGCTAAGCAAAACCATACCATGAACTCTCTGAAGGCAGCTAACAATGGTGGCAAAAACTTTAATGCAATGGTAAGAGAAAATCACCACATAGTAGTCATCGTATCCTTTAAAACATGGAGGCCCGCCATTATCGTCCGACGCAATTAACGGAAGATGACCCACAAGTCAGTTTTGGTAAGTCAATGGCGCACCTTGACCGGTGTCTTCAGAGTCTGCATCTCCGCCTTGTCCTTGACCCAGACCGTGACCTTGCCGGAGGCGTGGATGGCGTACAGCTGTGACAACAGCTTCAGGACAGGCACAGGGTTGCTGCCAACCGGGTACAGCAGCTGTTCTACACTCTGCGCTGGGTCGGGCCGAAAGCGTTCCTCCACAGCCTGGACTAAGGAACAGTCGTTGAACAGTTATCTTGCTAGATTCACTTGGGCAGATCTATTGACCTATCAAGAATGTCGCTAGTATATCGATTATGGAAAGTAACTATGTCCCAATAATAATCACGTATACCAATATTTTCTTACATAGTTTTGGGCATTAGAATTATACTTTTATGTAGCATTTGCTCCTGCCGTATTGTAAATAAATCTTTTGACTTCTGGTTCGATAACTGCATTTACCCTAATAAATAACAATATGGAAAACGTAAGGTTATGTTACTTACTCATCAGCGAAAAGAGTGGGGCCTCCACCAGGCAGTGCCGGTCCCCTCCACACGCGTACATCTTCAGCTCGCTGTTCTCTTTATAGAAGAGGTTGGTCACGTTTGGCTCATCGTTGTCGAGCTCAAAATTCACCCAGTGCAGGAAGTTGTCGCAGTGTTCGACCTTGGAATCCCATAGTTCTCCTGCGGGAACAGGAGAGGGTTTCAATTTATGAAACAGAAATGGGCTTAAACGTGGCAACTCAGAACAGTTGTAAACGTTACAAAGAATGTAGCTTGGGGTCCTTTTAATCCTAGTGATTTGGTCTTGATACATGACTACAATGATAGGTTGATGAGGCTTTTTTTCCGGTTTACGCTTATGTTTTTTGCTTGCCTATGTCTGCGCTCGGGCCTGTATATGTGTGTGTGTGCGTGTGTGTGTGTGTGTGTTTGTGTGTGTGTTTGTGTGTGTGTGTGTGTGCGTGTGTGTGCGTGTGTGTGTGTGCGTTTGTGTGTGTGTGTGTGTGTGCGTGCGTGTGTGTGTGTGTGCGCGTTTGTGTGTGTGTGTGTGTGCGTGTGTATCTGTGTGTGTGTGTATGTGTGTGTGTGTGTGCGTGTGTGTCTGTGTGTGTGTGTGTGTGCGTGTGCGTGCGTTTGGGTGTGTATGTGTGTGTGTGTGCGTATCTGTGTGTGTGTGTGTGTGTGTGTGTGTATGTGTGTGTGTGTGTGTGTGTGTGTGTGTTTGCGTGTGTGTGTGTGTGCTACTTCTGCTCACATGCTGACGTCTTGCCATGAACATACCTTGAACACAAGTTCCACAGACGCCCAGACACCCCTCCAGTGCCGCGTGTAACTGGGTTTTCAGGCCGGGATGGAGGTGTTTTTGCGTCACCATTTCCATAATGTGGGCCACCTGCAAGTCACAAGATTTCAACGTTCATCTTTAGATCCATTGACGTCTGAATGTTCTACGTTCCCCCGTGCGAACGTCTTCTCTCCATTTGGGAATGTTGGCATTGGCCCTGACGAGTGTGGTGGACAAGTCAGCATGTCGGGACTGGGACAGATTCCCTCTGTTTGTTATAGTTTAATACATACCACAGGTTTAGGTGTGAAATCTATTGTTGTTGGTCTTTTTTCTAAATTGATTTGACTTTGAATTTTGTCAATTTTTGGACCTAATACTACAGTAACATTTTGGCACAGGTGTAAGTCATCATCATTAGGATCATGCATAGTGGGTTAAGTTTATGATAATTCTATACTTTTTTTTTGCAATTTCATACCAAGATCGTATATTTGGGGCTACTGTGCTCTGGTATCATAACTAGAGGAACATTTAACATTTATCCACAGGACCTCAGTCACAGTTTCGGCATACACCTATTCAAAATTATCAATTTCGATTTTTTTTGCTATTTTTCTTTACCAGAAATGTACATTTCGGGCTTCTTAGTCCTAGTATTAAAACAAAATGACCAACAATTTGGTATAGGGGTGCAAACATGAATTCGTTCGCCGAATGAACTGAGATTTGGTATTAGGGTGCCTTATGACATATGTTTTGTAGTTTTGTACTGTTGACCTGACTAGTTTAGGGGTCATTAAGTTTATTTATTTATTTTATTTATCAATCATTAGGGTAGTCCCTTCAGTTAGCATTGTAACTGATTTCCAAGGGAGCCCTAACAACAAAACCACCTTGCCACCTAACGTCGAAATTTATTTATTTTTATCAATCTTTAGGGTAGTCCCTTCAGTTATTAAGGTAACTGATTTCCAAGGGAGCCCTACGTAACATGACAAATCATAACAAATCAGGATACAGCAGAAATAACTTAACATAAACTTCATCAGTGATCAATTACACAATCATATAACATAAGCAGGAATGATCAAACATAGGAGTAATAAATCAAACAACTCAAATAATTCAAAAGCCCTGTCAAAGTAGACTCTGTTCTGCTGTAATAACTCATTTTCTTATTTCAAAAACCGAATTATCTTTTCATGCACCTTGTCGGAAACATATCCAAAACGTTTATTCAGATACCAACTATAAGTAAACTTTACGGATTTCAAAGCTACCTCTGCCTCTCGGTGGACAGCAGTCCTTGAACAGTGTGTGGTGTCAGAGGCAGGCGCGCACACCTCGTCCACCGTACTCCGTTTACTCCTCTGCCGACTGTTGACAGCCCTGTCAAAGTCTAAGGATTGCTTCTGTGGTGGGTCGGCAGTGAGACAGGCGTGGGACAGGCTGTCTGGCTCGACAATCCTGCCCTCTGAAATATACAACATAGTTTTACCAAAAGACTTATTAGGTCATTAGATAAGATTAAGACGACTATGTGTAATCTATACAGTAGTTTGATGTATTGCTAAAAAGTCTGGAACTCAGCGCTCTACCTCTGAACCTAGGAGTTGTTAGTTTGAATCACCTATGACGGCACGTTCAGATGCGGTCCGCTATTCTTTGTGCTTGTTTATTTACTTCAATTTCGTCACGAAGACAGGACAGGGGTAACAGGCAGTGCTTTTCTCTCGTCCCCTGTCCATATTAATGCAATACGAAATAATGAGAACAACAATAATAATGATAATAGATACAAACGTGGATATAAAAACTAAGAAAGGAAGAACAGTAATACTAATAATAGTAATATTTTAGCAGGGTCTACGAACAGAAGGTGTGTCTGCTTAAAGTTTAAATTGAGAAGTTGATCTCAAAGGTGCGTGAAGAGATTTGACGTATTTGTCAATGTCGAAATCGTAATGTCCTAGGAATGATATTTCTAGTATTTCTCGTTGATGTGAAAATGGCAAGAGTAAGCAATGAAGTAATCTTTGTTGCAAAGAGCTAGGGGAATTTCCCCGTGCAACGAACCTGTAAATACTGTACATAGCGGCTGTCTTCTCTGTCACCTCCAGTGGAAAATTAGCTCTTTGGAAAATAAGATGTGAACGTACCGACTGAGCTTGTGATGCGGGTTTCCATGTCCAGGTGCCAGTCACTTTCGGCGGTGTTGGGCGGGAGATAGCCCGGGTGAGCCACCCACAGGGCACGGTCAGTCTTGTCCCGTAAGGCGATGTAAACGGAACTCCCATATAAGCCGATGCCTGTATGACAGTAACAAGGAGACGAACTTTAAAACTGTAAAACATTAGACTTACCCAAATCTTACACTGATTAGCACCTGTTTTCTGTGGAAAATATCAGAAAGTCCCTGTAGCTATACTCGGCACGTGATCTGATATAAATGTACATTTGTACAAGTGGCTTGTAATTAACTAGTTGATCCAAAGTGACTATCATCGTAACCGTTCGTGAAGGAAGTTACAGTTTAAAGTCCATTTTTATTTATCAACAGAGATTAACATTTAGGCCGACAGTCTGTCGAGAGCAATTCGTAGCATTGATTTATTTCAATCATTATGTAATCAAAGTACCTTTCATGTGAAACATCATGGCCAATCTTAACCTCTAGCTCCGGTAATGTTTCAGTTTCTTCACATAGAATCTTAAGATAAACTTTTAGACCCATAGTTAGAACACAGTCCGAAACCAATAGGATCAAATCTGTAGCAAAATATCATCTAATGAGTTGAACCCGTTACATTCCTGGCTTTCTCATAATTGAAACGTTACCTGTTGAATAAGCATTATTTGATCAAAACAATCTTTAGCAGTTCAAGACAAATAACAGTTTTGTTGTTTTTAATCAAACTTCGGAATCATGTTCCCAATTAAGAGTCATAGGTCAGATAGAAATCTAATTTTGGTCAATTAACGGTTTCAATCCAGAAGAAAACGGCCAAAGCTGACCTATTTCATATCCTGCGTTAATAAAGAGTGGTCCACATTTGATGGCGGCCCACCGGGCCAGTCTGGCCGGGGTGTGTACATCCGGGTCTATGTCAGCTCCCGCCGGGTCATAGGTCAACTCCATGGCGATGCCAAGATTGTGTGTACTGTAGATGAAGGCAAATGAGGTCCTCCTCAGCATAGATTGATTCAACTATATTCACCTTCACATAACATCCAAATGCCATAACTATGAAATTGCCATCATTTACCTGTAGGGAATTAACGTAGTTACTCATTAATTGTGCAAATTAGGCCTTCAATTGCATATTTTCTATAAACATCCCTCTCTTCCTCAGTTACAAATGTCACATATTGGAATAGTCATATCATGGAACACAGCAGGTTTTTAAATTGTCACATTAATTATGCAAATTAGAATCTGATTTGCATAATCATCGTCCAATCATGTACATCATCACTCAAGCTATCTACTTACCAAAATTCATGACCATCCAACAAGCCCTTCTTGAGTTATTCCCTTTCAAAGTCTGAACCAAAACCTGCTCCTGCAGTCCAAAAAAAGCCGCTAGGGGGCCAAAACCTATACCACTTACTCCCTGTCCAAAGAGGTATCTACCACTCAAAAATCAGAACCATAGCATGTCCAGAACACGAGATATCAAAACAGGAAGTTCCGCCGCAGTACCGTAACAAGCCGCTAGGGGACCCAAAATCTAATAATTTCCAAGTCTCATCAAGACATACCCACCCACAAAATATCAAGACAATCCATCCAAGCCTTCTCGAGTTATGCTGGTCGTTACAAACATACATACAAACGCTACCCTCTGCATAACCTTCTCAGCGAAGGTAATTACAAAAATAACAATGCTACACTGACCTTGACACTAACATTCTTATTCTGTTAACTCTTCGCCCTTTTCTTGTGACATCATCCCTTGTCATATCATCCAAAATTGCAAACTTCCTAAGTCTATTGTTGTCCGGTAAAATGCACGGTAATACAACTGATTTCAGATACATGCCGAGATATTTTCTTTTTGTTCATTTTTGGGCAGTATATATTGCACCAATAAAGCCTGGTATGCATTACTTTTTCAATCATTATGATTTGCCTTACCTGTAGCGTAGGTCCATGACGTCATACTCGTTGTTCTGAGCCAGGGTGTTCTGATAACCCTTCCGAACCACGACCTTCCGGAAAGTCTTCGAAGGATCTTAAGTTTGAATGGTAGAACAATAGAAACTCAATAAAGAACATTTATGCATGGCATGTCACACAGGACAATTGTTGCAAGCTGTCAGATACATTCAGATGTGTATATGCACTTGCAATCACGCAATTATGATTATATACATATCAACATTGTATATCTGATTTCATATGTTCAGGCAAACATAGCAGTTGTGACGTCACGTGTAAAAATCAGCCGTAAAGGGTAAAAGGAAATTCTCACCAGCTTCAGAGTTCCATTTGTTTTCACGTGTAGAAATCCTCTGGTAGCAGTCCACCAGAACAGGGCTGAGCCGAAAGTACCGCTTATTAGGGTCCTTAAAATCTTCGATGGTTGCATCATCACAAAGCTTGGACTGCTCCTGTTGGCGACATTTTGTTAGAGATTTTGAGTTTTAGATTTATTGGATCCGTGCTGAGTTGTATATCATACCGTCGGCCTATTGAAATAGTTATAACACGACCATAGTTCAGGTTTTTCTTCAATTCTTTTTTTTTTCATTTTGTACTCGCGATGCGAAGCGTTGATTTTACCGTTGTATAATCTAAACTAAGAATGTCATTCGTAGTTCTTGGGAAAATGACAGCGAAGAGACTGGTGTTCGACCGCTTTATTGTTTTTTTCAAGAATCTAAACTAAGAATATCGTTGCTAGATTATCATTTATTCATTCATTTACTTATTTCTGTTTTCTTTATACAGGGTAGACGCTCTCACTACTTTAACACACTGAAGTTTACAAAAGTGCCCTGTACAGAATAACATAAACATACTGAATAACATAAGCAAGGAAATAAGATAAACTAATGAACAATAGGAAACCCAAAATAACAATATCCTGCCTGCCTACCTGCCTACCTGCCTACGTGCTCAGGCCACAATATCATTTAACTGTAAATCGATTGCAAATGTCTTCTACCTGTCCGCCGCTGTCAACAAGTGGAACAGCAAGCCCGCTGTACGCCTTGTTCACGGCATAGAAACGCTGGTCGTCAATCGGTGGCTCAACAATCAACAGAGCTGCGGATGGATACTGCACAAACGCTGGGGAGTCACCTGCTTGTTTTTTCACTGCCACATAGAGATGATCATCTGGGTTTAACACATAAATTATCTCAAATATATTGCCCATCCTGAAGCATAATTTGGTATACTATTTCATACATTGTATGTATTTACATTACACACGTTGAGGAGGGAAATGGATCAATAATCAGATAATCGATATTCATATCATATGCAAAAAGCTCAACCAATTATGGAAACCTGTTGATTGACATAGCAATGTGGCAATTGTGATGGAATAAAAAATAGATAATGCTTTGTTTTAAATTTCAATTTGAATCTTAACTTGAGCTGAACCAAAATCAATTTAGAAGATCTAAACTGAACTTGTTTCTGACTAACCATTACTGTGCACATAGTCTAATCCCGCGCAGATGCAGAATGTGGACAGCAGCAGCAGCTTGTCGTCCTGCCCGTCGGACAGCTGCAGCCATGCCGCCCGCCCCTCGTAGTGCAGGTTGCCCGCGGGTTGGTCGCCAGACGGGGAGGCCGCATGTGCCTCGTCCCACGCCTCCAGGACTTTCAACCTAACTGCACAATGGGTAACATTTGAGTATAGGCACATGAGGTGGATGTCAGTAAATGTGGCAAAACATTTGAATTCAGCTATTAAATCTAATTTTTACGTAAATATGTTAGTATCATAGTCACACAAGTGAGGTTAATGAAATTCTAATACCATCAATACGTCTAATATTGTATCAGTTTATTCACATGTATCTCTTTAAATGCACCTTTCTTGTAATCAGGTAACGTCTGCATTAATTGATACTGATAAAATCTTCACTTTAGATTGTTTTAGGTTGCCTGATAATATTAGGATTTTGTAGTGTTTATGGTGATACCTAGCCTAATGATTTTTATTTGAAATATCCATCTGCCTGCAGAAGGAAAAGTACAAAATATCTCGAATAAATTGGCATTACCTCCATTCCACTGGTTCCTGACGAGTTTCTCTACTTTCTTCAAGGCGGTCAGAAGACGTTTACTCATCACGCGGTCTGCGCACCTGGAAACAAAACACACATGACTTAACCTTGATAATAAAATAAAACCATACAACATTCTACATTTACATGTAAAAAGCAAAACTTTCTTCCCTTTTTTAACTATAGAATTGAACATTTAGATGCCTTCACCTTGCTTCTGCTGTAAGTCCTTCCGGATGTGACGTACAGTCTGGACAGGAAGTGTTCTCCGCCCCACACCAGGCCGAAGCACGCTCCTCGTCTGCAAATTCAATATGGCGGGCAGGGTACTGAACCAGCCTGGATCATGTAAAAATAAGATAAATCGATATTTCATTACTTGCAAGTTATTAATATTTTCAAAATTTTATTTTCTACCCATATGTATGAAAGTAAACTTATATCTTACATCAAGTGTATCTGAATAGAAGTGTAATTGTGGCTGCCATACAGTATGGATTAGTAGTTAGATCCCAGATAGCACACCAAAAAGGTAAAACTTCAGTAAATATTCACCATATGAAATAAAATAAAGGACAGAAATAAAAGAAAAAGAAAAAAAAAGTTAGTATTCATTAGACATCTGGGAAGAAATTAAGGTTTAAGAATTGAACAATAAGTAATAAGACAGACTGGGATATATTTCTATGTCTAGTAATGCAGGGACCAATTTAAGCTAGATGAATAATGTAGGGAAAACTAATGCGAAAAGATTAATGCAAAAGAACCGTGTGATGAAGTCAGCACTGTCACGAGTCACAATGTTGTCGATAGCCCCAACCACGTCTTCCGCAGCTGTGGTGTCCGAAGGAAAGGATTCCCCGGGGTTCAGGCTAGGCGTGTCCGTACAGGTGGGCACATTGACGGGGTCTGTGTAAAACAGAATAACAGGAAGGAGATCCACATTGAGTTGGATAGAAGATGTGCTATCTGAAGTGGATTAGATGATTGTATGTTATCGTATCTCATAGTGTTGCTTTCGCACATACGTTTATATAAGTTTATATATGTATGTATTATTTTATATTTGTTTGTATATAGTTTAGCAGCATAATTAATTGGTTGTCATGATATTTGAGAGTGGTTATGTCGTAGCAAAAAAACTACAATAGTTTAGGTACCCCCGGGGCTTTACTAGGTTCTGCAGCAAAATGTACTGTTTTTCTTTCTTGTGTTCTGGACACACGTTGATCGCGATGTGAAACTGTAGATAGCTATTGTCCCTTAGGGAAAGTTAGGTAAGTTTGGGCCCTCTAGCAGGTGTCCTTGGAACTAAATGGACGATTTAGTTGCAGGATAAGTCAACAAAGGATGAATGACTTTCCAAGAGATTAGTAAAACAAAAATTAATTTAATGATATGTGAATTATCCAAATTGGGACTTTATTTGCACATTCATTTCAAACAACCAACATGATGCTGTGACGTCACGTCCTGTGTTTCAGTGTCTTACCGTAGACAGCGTCTATCCAGTCCCAGGCTTGCGCACTGAATGCCGGTCCGTCCATAGTGGCGTTGTCGTCTGCAGTGAAGAGCAGGCCGTGGTTTCCGTCATCAGCTTTTAGCGCCAACTCCACTTTGTCCCGGTAAAGCGTCACTGCAAAGTCTCTGCCACTTTCCTGTGCAGAAAAAATAATATTGTCAGTAATGTATATTTATGCGCTAAAAGCAAATATTAAAGCAAGTTTCCACAGCATGGTGTAATATACATACGTAATGAATTACTCACAGAAAGTGTAACGTTATAGCTAGACTCTATTGGCAGTTTGTAATAATGACGCTTTTTACATAGTGTTATTATATAATAAATCCATCTCATAATACAGTCATTTACAAGACTACAAATAGGCAGATTCCGGCTGCCATTTACAGTTTCTTAGAAGCCGATTTACCCAATAAGTGGGTGACTGCATCTGACATGCTATGATCATTTCGGTCAAATCTTTGCATTTGTGTATTTGAAGGAACGGCGCGGCCCCCAGATCGATCAGTTAAGACATATCAACGTCACCTAGAAGACCTGTACAGTTCTGGAAGACATGTGCACACTGTTGTATGGTGGTCTGTACTGCATCCTCTACCGTTCCTCACCTGGAAGACCTGTGCATGCATACTGTAGTATAATGACGTGCTACATCCTCCACCGTAGCTCACCTAGAAGACCTGTACACACTATTGTATGGTGTTCTGTACTGCATCCTCCACCGTACCTCACCTGGAATACCTGTACACACTGTTGTATGGTGGTCTGTACTGCATCCTCCACCGTACCTCACCTGGAATACCTGTACACACTGTTGTATGGTGTTCTGTACTGCATCCTCCACCGTACCTCACCTGGAATACCTGTACACACTGTTGTATGGTGGCCTTTGCTACATTCTCAACCGCACCCACTGATCCCTCCCTCAGCCGAAGCACTGCCGCAGAGCCTGTCTTCAGTTGGTTAGTCTGGTAATCCGCCCCAGTTCGGTATCCATCCGCGATGCTCAGCTGGCAGAAGATGAAGAAATGATTTTGAATCACTATAAAACAATAGGTCTTTCTTTTTATGAAATAATGTATGCTGGCATGTTCATGCAATAATTGATTTCAAACGCTATGGACAAACACGTAACCTGTCTTAACTATACTAACATAATGAAGTATTTCAACAATAAACAATACAGGAATTTGATATACAAGACGTTTAACTTTTTCCAAGTATAGAAAACATTATTTAACAGATCTAGATAATTCGAAAACAAAAATTTACGCAGTTGTTTACTCCGCTTTTGTAGGTATTAGAAAAAAATGCGTTGGGTTCCGCGCGGACCCCAGGGTGACAGTGCGCATGCATGTCCAGTATCAGGATGAAGTGGCAGAAGTTGGCAGAAGTTGAAATCGGCTTACGTCATATATAACTTCGGGATTTTCCGTCAGCCATCGGAAGAAATCCGATGTTGTCCTAAGTTAGGAGTGACGTCATCCTAACTTCTGCCAGCGGCCGGGGGTGGCAGAAGTTGGCAGAAGTTAGAGATCCGACATAGAAGAAGTTAGGAGTGACGTCATTCTAACTTCTGCCAGTGGCCGGGGGTGGCAGAATTTGGCAGAAGTTAGAAATCCAACGTATGTACCAGTGAATGCCTATAGTATGGCGAAAGTTTCTTTGAACTATAATTGTAATTATTATATATGTCTATATCAGGATCGAGAGATGAAAGGGATGAATCCAGACGATTGTTTTATCTAGATATTGGTTTAAAACAAAAGAGTCACAGTATCTTGCTAACCAGTAATAAATATGTGTAATTTGTGTTACCCATAGTATGTTGCCTTTTATTTCTTTGTAATTTATTTACATTTTAAAAGGTTAACGATCGACTTTAGACATCTGGTAACACTGATTGTTCAAACTAAACTAAGGATGACAAATTCTGCCACCTGCCACCCTACCCAGGCTAGTGGCATAAGTTAGGATGACGTCACCTAACTTCTGCCAACTTCTGCCCCCTGCCACCCTACCCTGGCTAGTGGCAGAAGTTAGGATGACGTCACCTAACTTCTGCCAACTTCTGCCACCTGCCACCCTACCCTGGCTAGTGGCAGAAGTTGGGATGACGTCACCTAACTTCTGCCAACTTCTGCCACCTGCCACCCTACCCTGGCTAGTGGCAGAAGTTGGGATGACGTCACCTAACTTCTGCCAACTTCTGCCACCTGCCACCCTACCCAGGCTAGTGGCAGAAGTTAGGATGACGTCACCTAACTTCTGCCAACTTCTGCCACCTGCCACCCTACCCTGGCTAGTGGCAGAAGTTAGGATGACGTTTCCTAACTTCTGCCAACTTCTGCCACCTGCCACCCTACCCTGGCTAGTGGCAGAAGTTGGGATGACGTCACCTAACTTCTGCCAACTTCTGCCACCTGCCACCCTACCCTGGCTAGTGGCAGAAGTTGGGATGACGTCACCTAACTTCTGCCAACTTCTGCCACCTGCCACCCTACCCTGGCTAGTGGCAGAAGTTAAGATGACGTCACATCTGACTCCCGGGAGCCTCAAAACCACTCGGTAATCATCGTAACTTCTGCCAACTTCTGCCACCCTAACTTCTGCCACTTCACCCTGATACTGGACAATACTTACAGTGCGGGAAGGTATACTGCTGAGGGTTAACTAGAAAATACCCACCCGGATCCCTTGGCTGCTTAGGCGTGTGTAGGTCATCTGCAGGCATGTGATGACGTCAGGATGGGCGCGGAAGTAGCGCATGCTCGGAGACTTCCAGCTGGAGACCCGGATGTTGAGTGACAACCTGTCATTATCGATACCCTGCAGTAAATCAATTCAACACTTTGATAAACAAGCTCTTACGGACAAATTCTGTCTTAACATTCCCAAGTGATGTTGTTGTTTTATCTCTGACGGATGGCTAGGGCAAGACGTCATCAGATATACGGGCATGATTCAAAATTATTGGTTTAAATCAACATAAATATTAGAGATAGTGTAAGAATAGAATGGCTGTACATGTGTTATTAAATTTGTCTATGTGGAGTATGCATATGACGTTAAGTTGAATATACTCATTGGCTTTTCTTGATTATTAGGAATACGTTTCTAAGACTTGTAGAGTCTAGGGTGCACCTTTTCTAATAAACAGGTATGGTTATTTAGCACGAATACATCATTGCTCTGACAATAGTGTATAATGGTTATCCCCAATGTAAAGATGATGATAGAAAATTGTCTAGTATCTCAACTTGTAAAGTGAAAAAGGAAGGACACATCGTCAACTAACGTTCAATATGAATATCCCTACCGTCGAATCAAACAGCAGGCTTCCCGTTCCCAGGGGATCATCATAATCATTTGCCTCGTCCCCTAGATTCTCTGGGTTCACAGGCGTGTACGACTTTCCACTTGGAAACGTCACTACCTCTGTACGGACATGTAGAAAAAATAACATCCTTGTGCTTAGCATTAGGCCATGTTGATCTGATTATATGGATGACATCCGCGCGCGCATCAATTTCCGTCCGTTTCCAAAAAAAGTTTTCGACCATACTGGAAATCGTACAAAGCAGCTGCAAAATAAGAAATATATGCTGTATATTGCAAAAACAATATATTTCGGGAAGAGGATAGCAATGTCGTAGTATGCCAAAGCAAATTCCATAGTCAAAGAAGAAGATGTGAAGGAAAAAAATGAATGATCAATTATTCGGTAGACCACAGTCACCATACTAAGTGTGTTCATTCCTTTCTTCAACCTTGCTGTCCACGTTGTTCAACCTTGCTGCAGCTGTCCACGTAGATCTCATAATGAAGGCAGCTTTATTTTTGCCAAACTTTTTTTTATTCGCGCGCTTGCATCAGTTTAGGTACCCAGAGGACGTCATCTATATAATCAAATCAACATGGCCTTATGTAAATAAAGGTATAGACAGAGTTATCTAAATATGCGTTGTACGGTTGCCAAATGCTAGCCAACGTTACCGATTAAACTGTTTTAAGATATCACATTGCGGTTCATTGACACACACACACGCAGGCACACACAGGAACAAACATACAAGCACATGCACGCATACACGCTCACACCAAGACACACACACTCACACATACACACACTCAGACACACACCTAACACACTCGTACACAAAAAATTATATTTAACAACTTATCCATGCCTAAATTTATATGACGGCTGCTTGCCTGCCTGCATATGACACAGAAACTGAAACAATTTCAAGAAGAACTGCTGTATCAATGTCTTAGAAATTTGAAAACTTGCTTTCAGTCAATCACATATATGTTCTAACTATGGTTAAACGCCGTCATGTACAACAGCCAGCGAAAGGGTATGTCACCCCGTAAAAAGGGCGGTATAACCCCGTCGTAGCGAAAGCACGTCGACTGATGATGATGATGATTATATGTACTACACTACAAATGTGATTTCAGGACATGACCTTGACGCGACCAGAGGCGTTTTATATACATGCTCGGATAAGAGGCCCAGGGCGGTGCCGCCTACATTATCGGACGAGGGGCCCAGTCCGCCTGGCTACTCGAGGTGTACAAAAATGTACATGCTCAGTACGGGGCCCAACACGGTTCCACACGCCTAACTGAGCTTGTGGGTGGAGCTACGCGTATATGCTAGCTTTAGTCGAAAGTCCTGACACGGTCCGTTCAACTCCCTACCACCTCGGCCAAATTGGCTCAACGTACCGGGAGGGGCCCGACATGACCCCGCGAACATAATTTACTAAGTAAAGTGCTCAATACTGCCGCAGTGAATGGCTCGATACAGCCCCGTGCACCTGACTGCCCTTGCCGGTGATTTTTACACAACCCATGGCCACACACGGCGCCCGACGTTGCCTCGGTGAAAGGCCCCGGACATGGCGCCCGACATGACGGTGGTGGAGGGCCCAACACAGCCCCGCGCATCTGACTGCGCTTTACAGCGATTTCAATATATATTCTGGTCACATGTTGGTCCTTTCCTTATGAGACCGTCTACCATTCTCATAACAAATAAATTGGTATTGTCGGAAAGAATGATAAAACTTTATAACTGTATATAATACATTGCAATTGACAAAGTACAAATCAGTAACTGATCAATTTACTGACAGCGCTGACATAACACTATTGTAGGAGGCTCCTGTTGCCGCTGCCAGTAGGTGTATTTTACTATTTTATGGTCCCACCGTTGATGTAACTTAACTCACCTCCGTACGACAGCTCTAACAAAAACGTCCATAGAAGCACCAGGCGCAACATGCTTGCCGGCCAGGAGTTACGTGAACTTTCTTCAGAAATGGTTTACGTCCCTCTTTGAAAAAGTCAGCAGTCAGCACAGACAAAAGAAGTGTTGTCCTTGATTGCTTTGGCTACGTGAGTCGGTCTTCTGTGAGAGAAGTAGTACGTGCTGAATGTTGTATCTGACTTGTTGGTCTAGTATATGCGGGAGGCCGAGAATTAGCGTGCCTGGTGGCCTGTGAAGCAGAACCGACCGCCGGCTCTGTGTGGACCTGTCTATTGCAGCGTGCCTACGTGCGAGCTGGCATTCTCTTGCCTTGCTTGATTGATTGACTGATTGATTTGCTTGATGATACCGCTGATGTTTTGTCAACGCTATTTTTACTATTATTGCCCTTGTAGGTGTAGCCTAGGACATTAAACCTAATAATCAATACCTAAGACTTTGGGTGACCAGACGAATCCGCATTGTACTGCCAGACACAACGACGTGCTTTTAATACCAACACGGTATTATCACTTGTACTACGTTTTAGCCTTACATGAATTGTCGGTGGAAGATCCCCGTAGTCTTAGATGGATTCATTCATATTTGGCTGCCTCATTGCGGTTAATGCGATTTCAGGGTTGTACTGAAGAGTTCAAACTGCATATCCAGACAGATTTATTTGATCTATTCACAACAGGTTGAACCCCTACTCTTTACAAGACATGTTTTTGTTTTTTACGTGCTTGATATGTAGCTCTCCTCCACACGAAACATATTCAAGCCGAATCCACATTCCTAGGCCGTCATTCACCTGAGTCGAGTTACGAACACCTGAAGGTTATGAGTCAACAAACACAACTCTAACCACAACCCCCCTACCACCACTAGCTCAAGTATTTTGACTAATGTTACAGGCTGACGCTCTATTTTCTAATTAGTTGTCTATGGGCATGCCTATCGACAGTTTGTTTATATACATATCGACTGTGTTGTAATACATGTTCTGTCTCGGATATATAAAAATTACATTACTAATCAGTTCAGAACTTATACATCGAAAAGACATTCTTTGTTTTCTATTCCAATAAAAAAGGAATCTTTTATTAGCAATGATAGTAGTAACATCCAGTTAAGTTGGGGTCGTGTGATACGAAACATTTTTGCACACATGTGAGAAGGTTCCTAAATATATACATAGAATATGAATGGCACTATAACTAAAATTAAGTACATCATAGAAAAATTTCAATGACTGTTATTATCTATGTCAGTATAGCAAAAACGCCGAGATTAAACATATAGTGGTGTCATAATCAGTTAGAATTGTCCGTTTATTGATTGAATATATAGTCTTGCTTTGATATCAAGCATTAATAGGTAGTTGGAGAGAAAGTACTGACATCTATATTTTGTTCTTTAATTCATTTAATATATTTACTAAGTAGATGGAAACATGCCAATCACGTTGTGTAAATGAAGTAATAAACGTATTATTCGAGGAAGCAATGACACGAAGCAATGACCTCTAGCGTATCATCTATCATTCATCCCCATCATTCTCTCTATATGTCTCGATGTACGAAACCACCGTGAACTTAGGTAAACTTGCACAAATGAGTAATGCTCATTTCTACGAACAATGGCATTTAAGTTCAAACAAAGCAATATCAAGATAAAGGTTCGTTCCATAGTTTTATAATCTGATGAATTGGCTACGTATGGTACAACCTTGATGTTTCTTAAAAGAACGTACTGGGAGTAAGCCAAAGTGAAGCTAGTATCGCAGAGGTTCCCTGCTCAGCTGCTCCTGTCGTAAGTGACGACCATCTTTGCCGTGGTGTACAGCCCTGCTCCATTAATGACATTGATAGACACGTAGTATTCCTGCGCGAGATAACACTGCTCATTATTTCTTAAGTCGATAATTTGTGATCATAGAATGTGTCTCAATGACTTTGCTCTTACTTTATGCTTCCATACTTATGCAAGCGAAAAAGATTGTGTATGCAGGTCTATGTCTAAGTGGATAATACATGTGTTGTGTCAAGAAGAGAAGAAGCATTATAATTAAGAGGCAAAACATTTGAATTATCATACCGTTTTGATAATGTGACTGATGTCACTGACATCGCACAATGTTGATTGATATCTTATATACTTAAGACAATGATGAATATGACATGTTTCAGGAAACCTACCTTGTCCCGATCTATCCCAGACACAGACAGATTAGAATCTGTAGTCTCCATCCAGTAGAAGACGCCACCACCTCCTTCAGTCAGGCCTACGGAGACCTCATAAAACAGACCTACAGGGTGGAGAACAAAATAAAAGTATAAGAAAGGCGTCACATACGCATTGCAGACCCAGTTTCATTAACTGTAAATAATGTGGCTCTGTTGATGCATGTTAGATTGCATCGTACTTACTTGCATCACCTGTATCGAAGCTTCCCTCCCAGTTCAGGTGAAATTCGCCAGTTGATGGCCAGGTTATGATGATTTCTCCTGAAAGGATGAATTAAACATCATTGACATGAAAACATAGAGTAGAGGTGTGCGAAAACCTTCACATTAGACAAATGGACATGTCCCGAATCCGGATTTCAATCCGAAAACTTCACCATAAACATCGCTTACCTCGGATACTAGGAGCCGATTCTTCAATGTAGATCTCCTTTGAGATTGGCTGACTGGAAAGGCCGGCAAAGTTAACGGCCCGGAGGCTTAGGTTGTACTTAACGTCCGGTCCTAACTGAAGACTGGTCAGCTTGGCGGTGTTCTGAGTCTTCCATGGGACGTCAATCCAATGTGTGGACATGTCTGCACCTTCCAACATGTACTGTGAAAAACGCACAGACACATTCTTTTTTACATTATTCAAACCAAAAATGAACTAAAATGGACCGTGTCACCCTCAACTTTATTTACCAGATCAAAAGACTGCTCAGATATGTGAGCTTTAAAATAAGACAAAAGCTGGAAATTAGGACGGATAATGACTTCATTTATTCCTTTCCCACCATACCATTGATACGGAATGATGCATATACATGTACCTGATAATGTGAAATGCCGGAGTCGTCCTCGAAGCCCTCCCACCGAATCTCTACCTCATCCAGTCGGTACTGCTCATGATTCCTGGGCCGGAAGTGCGTCACAGGCTCTGACAGGATCTCTAAAGAAGCGTGGTCTGAACTGGGCGGCTCCCTGACAACCGTCACTCCGTCGGAAGATGCTGTTGATGACTATGGAAAGAACATGACAAACAGCCTTCTGATATATTATTTATGGTGATTCAGACAGTTAACTGTTACAGGAGAACAGTTTGAGATCCCTCCGAGGGACCGGTTCTCTACTGTTAATAGTTTAATATAGAAGTACTGTATACAATTATCTTGATAGCAAGCCAACTCCCAAAACACATCAGGTGTATATCATCAGAGTATCAGGTAATTTTCATTTGTTACGTCTTAGGTATGACAGTAAGATCAGAGTAGAAAAAAAGTGCCGTAGAAATGGCATCATATACCTGTCCGGCCTTGTTGTGACATCGGACGATGACGTACACCTTCTGGCCGTGTCTCAGGATCCCGAAAGTGTCCAGAGAGGCGGATCTGTCCTGCCCTTCTGACGTCATGAACTCCGTCAGGTCTGCTATGCCGCGTCTGTATCCTATAAGGCCGACATGTTTGTTACCTTTTACTTTGTACTTTAATCTATGGATAGAATCAGCACGCGCATTGATTTTGTCTGATTTCGTCAAAACACACATTAGATTTGGAGTCTACAGAGGATTTTGTCCATAAAATCTACTTGCTGGGGCCACATCTATCAACATTCCCCCATACAAAGGTGGATATTTTCTTGTCATTTATGAAATGTTGGTAAATGTGCAAAGAATCGGTTGTAACTATCAAAACCCACCTAGTGCCCATTCGCATGATTCTATGCCACTCTCATCGTCATGGACGTCTGGCCACTTGCCGGATATCACGTCACTCATCTGATAGTCAATATCGACAAAAGTGTTGTCGGCTGCATCCAGAACTGCGCCAATCACCGGTGGCGTTAGATCAACCACAACGGGGTCCGAGTAGATCACTGAGAGATCAGAAGCATGCAGTGATTACTAAGACAAAGTAATTGGCTTGGAATATGCTGGTTGATTAGAGCTGATTCACACTGTCTCTACCTCATATAACTGAACATTAAACTAAAAACGTCACTCTGTAGTCTACTTCTTGACAATGTTCTAGACTATAATACTGGGTGTCATGAGCAATGGAATGTATTTGATGAATAATAGGTCTGTCAAGTAACCTGACAAAGTATGTGTCCAACAAGGTCTAACGATTTATCTCGTATACCTTTTTGAATATGAGATGTGCAATATTTACTCCAATGTGGAAAGCTGGGAACTACGGTACATCGGGAAGCTAGTGTTGGATCGACCATACTCCCCGACTATCAGGTGTGATAATTATGTCCAATCATGCGTCTGTTGGGAGAGGCAATGGACCTTCTTCAAAGACAAAAATGAACGAACCCACCTGATCTGAGTCCAGCAGCGTTGGTCGCCACCACAGTGACGTGCATGTAGGAGCCGTGTTGGAGGGGCAGATTGGAGCTCCTGGCGCTGCGCATCTGTCCTACGGAGGTGAAGCCTTGCAGCTGAGTCCCACCTGGTTAATAAATGGCGATAAGATGTGAACTATGGCCCGGTTTAAACATGCATTTTCCAAGCACACTTGGAGCACACTCAGCCCAAGTCCGACTCAGCGGAGTCGATTTTGGACCGTGTGAACAAATATCTAGGGTACTCAAGTCCCCTTTTGCCCGGACAAGTCAGACTCAAGGCACGTTGACTTGTAAGTTAATGCACGGAGTCGACTCCGATTCTACTCCCGGCGAGTTATGCAATGCTCAGATCAGAGGTTATACGAAAATCAGTGAAAGCACATTGCGCAAATTTGGAAATTTGTTGGTTACTTTTTATTCCATGATTTTTCGGTATCTACTTCATAATTATGTGCACCCTGTTGATACAAGTTAGTCATGATTTGAATTGCGGTCGTCACATACATACCGCGGCCGGGCGCAGTTGGGAGTTCCAAGTCACTTCGCGGCCCCATGTGCAAACAGACCGCACTTGAGTCGGACTTTGGCTGTGTGCTCCAAGTGTGCTTGGAAATGCGCTTGGAAATGCAGATGTAAATTTGGCCTATGACAGGTCATACTCAATCCCTCTGGCCCATGATGGCGGTACCCCATGTAGCTTTCACGTATCATTTAGGGTTTATAAATGTGTTCATCAAAATACAAGAATCTAGAACATTGCAGCTGCGCAGTCTAAAGCACAGATGAAAAAAAGCAAAAGGAAGCGTAAAAGATGGATTTATATTCATCCCTCTCTAGTGATTATTAAAAGATAAAAAGGTGTTTCTACATATTGAGAAAATATATCAACAAGTATCTACCTCTAACTGTGCCGATCGCCCAAGAGTTGTCGACGATGGGTGACTCTGGATCTACCATGCTCCACTTGGCCACCACTGAGCTCCAATCAGAAAGGAGCTGAGAACTGACGTCAACGTCTCCATAGTAACGGGCGCTGTTGCTGTATCGACTGCCACGATAATTCATCGCCTGGACCTAAATTAGATTAGATGTTATTGGATTTATAATGTATCCAGATGTATTGACCTTTTTAAATGCTGAAATGCCAAGAGATGATCTTAAATAATTGTCAGATATCTAAAGTACTTCTAAAACGTGTTATTTTGACGTCTACAATAGAGTAGGGTCGAAGCAATTGGGGTTTTTAGGAAAACATTAAAATTATCAACAGTCAAAAAGAGAAAAAGGGAAAGTGCAGATGCACACCGTACCTTAACATTATCCAGAGATATGCCTGCCTTTCTACCCACTGAACCTATAGTGATGACGGAAGAGCTGTTTGCTGCAGTAAAGAAAAACATCTGCCGCTGCCAGGTGTCCCAGGCTGAGTCATCTTCAGCTGTTGTTTTAACGTCCTTTGATGAAACAGGGCGATTTCGTAGTTTAAATGCATAGGCGATTCCTGGAGCCGTGACAGTCCCTTCTTGGTTCAGTGTAGGCACGTCGGAGGACGTCTCGTGGTTTACAAAGAACGAAACACGATATCCCTGCCCTGTAAAAGGCACATGGACCACATTTAGTACTAAATACTATTTATTTTCGTATTTGACACATCAAGACGATACAACGCACACGCACACCCGAACACAAGCACACATACACACACGTGCACATACACATACACAAACATGCAAAATGAATTAATATACAAACACAGACATGCTCACAATAACTGTGTCGTTGTCAACAGACGAGTACATTGGTCCGTATTTCACCAGCTTGTGTATTTACCCGAACTATTTATCAATCAATATCAAACTAGATTGTAAGGAACATCATTTAACATAGTACGAATTCAATTGATTTGGGCGTACACAACATGCTATCATCAATTACTTAAGTGCTCAAATCTGTCAATATGACAATATTCGAATCAACATTATCATACACGCAGTGAGCAATTTGGAATGAATTACCTGGCATCGTAGCAATTGTTTGAGAAATGGACCCACGAAGTATGATGTAATGTTGGCCATCCTTGGCTACAGTCTCATCCCAAGGTCTTGATGACACTTGTAGAGCCTCGTGGAAATCATTATCTGAAGTCCAACCTGCAACAACAGATGTTTTCTCTGTAAGCAGAATGGCACGTTTGAAGCAATACCGTTTACGTGTTACATGCAGGTGGATGAGTCAAACGTAGGAGTTTGCATTGTGTATTCGTTGCAATTGCATGGTTGTTTGTTCCTGCTTCCAGACCCCTGTAGTGCCTAGTGGCACATCAGGCAGCAAGTTTCAGTAGCTTTTTTTTTAAAGGGGGTAGCTATCCCTTTCACATTAACGTGCTAGAGTCACCTACTCGAACATGGGACACACATTTTATGTCCCCTGAAGACGGGTGCAGCCCCAACTAAGATGTCCTGACCCGGGATTGAACCGGTAACATTCAAGTTAGCAATTTATTGTTACCAGGAGCTCAACTGTGAAACTACCACCAGTTAAACTGTAGGGACATCCCACATTGCATTGCAAAATCACAGGATTATAAAATAAATGTCTACACAAAGTGACGTTTGCTTGGCACTTTCCAACACGGTAGACTATACTTACGTCATAGTACATGCATATGTATGGTGAAAGCGTGCAACTATCTAAAAAAAGTTGACCATGTTACATGATACGAAAATTGATTTCGTGTTCTTAACATTAGTCACTTACTTTCTATGTCACCTAATCCGCCGGCTATCTCAAATGAAGGGTTCTGAAGCAAGTTGTCTCCATAGACCAGGTTGGCTTCCGGTACAGGAGGGGTGGCGTCAATCACAATCCCATCAGACACTGCGACAGGTGAGCTGTTTCCGGCAGTATCTTCGGCCACAACTTTGATAAAGTACCGTTTTCCTGAAACGAGAGATCATGAACACAACAAGCAATAATGGTATCGCATATCAATGTATACCCCTTGCCTTCACTAAATCAAAAACAAAACAAACAACACCTAAAATATCTCATTCCCCAATGAAATATCTTGAGTTTTTATCATTTTTAAATCCTGCGTCAGTAACCGATTAAGAATTCATTGTGACATAGGCTGCTAGCCAAATTTCGAGCTGTTCTTGAAGGCTTTTGTACATCTTCATTTTCCCTCCACCTCATCAATACCTTGCTAAAAGTGAAGAGAAAATGACCCTAAACAGTCTAATTAGCAATGATATATAAATCCACGCATGATCATGAGAAAAACACTTTCGTGCAATAATACCTGTGACAAGCGCAGATTCTATATCGGTTGTCCCTAGTTCGGAAGCCCCATTGTCCATCCAATCTTTCACGCCACATTCAGGCGGATCTTCAGTTCGTCCAACACACCACAGGTACCGCCGTACTCCAGACTCCAGGTCTGTGAAACCGTGCCAGAACGCCGACAACTTGGTGGTAGACGACTGATAATCTGCATCATGTACTCCTGTAAAATGACACCACACGCTGGAATTGTATCACTCATCCAATCATACCTCGTTTATAAAATGTTAAATTAAGCAAACATTTTGAATTGTTGGACAGCATGAATAGTTACGGTGATTTCATACGTATGTATTGTCCATAGAGCTAGGTATGATCTGAACATAAAGTGCAAATTGCAAAGAGCAAATGCTCTCCTGTATTACCTGTTCCATCATGTACTACGCCTGCTCTAGGTGAAGCGGTATCCACCAGGACTCCATCAGAATGGTACGTTCTGTGGAGACCCGCTAAGTTGACAGCTCTCACGGTTGAGTAGTATGTTTCAGACGGCGAGAGGGTAAGTGCAGAAAACGTGTAGTTGGTCGTCAGTCCATCAACTTGGTTGTCTCTAAACTTCATAATGTCCTCTCCTGCAGGAAATTCATGTGTTGAAACAAAAGGGACAAAGTCAAGCAAACAAAGAAAGACCGTCTTCCATCGGTGCAATACCATATTTTTTCATTGTTGTTTAATGGTGCAGCGATAACCTGTTATTGAAATCATAATCTATCACATTTTTGGTCTTATTCATCAATATCTCCTTTGTCAATTGAAGAAAACAAAAAATAACAAGAGTCCGAAGACCCAAAATCTCCATGAAATTTGTTTTTATATATGATGTGTTTTATTTGCCCTAGTTGTTTGTTTTTGCCGCTGGTTGTTTTATTTTATGTGCCAAAGGGTATCCACATACAGGTTCGGTAGTGTTCCCATTTGTGGTTTGACCACCAGCTGTTGGGGCCTGGGGAATAGTTGACCTAGATAAGAGACCAACAGATGGTGCGACCTCAAAGCCCACAATAGAGTAGATATTTCTCATTATTTATGCAAATTCAGTCCGAATTTGCATAATTACCACTTCAGTTTGTACATCTCTGTCCAACCCACCTGCGTACCAAATATCATGAAAATCAGTCGCTCCTTTCTTCAGTTATTCTCCTTTGAATATTTCTACAAATACGCCATTGCAGTTCCAATGACACATACCAGGGGGCCCGAAATCGACCTTGACGTTTCTCCTCCCAGCACCTACCCACATACCAAATATCATTACAATCCATCTACAAGTTCTATAGTTATGCTGATTTTACGCATCCGGTGACACATACATACACACACGGTGACACAAACATACACACACGCGCACACACGCGCAAACACACTAACTTTGCATGATTTGCACTTCAGTGTGTACATCTCTGTCCAACCTACCTGCGTGCCAAATAACATGAAAATCTGTTGTTCCTTTCTTCAGTTATTCCCCTTTAGAACATTTTTACAAATAGGCCATTGTACTTCCAGGGACACAAACCAGGGGGCCCAAAATCGACCTTGACCATTCTCCTCTCAGCGCATACCCACATACCAAATATCATTACAATCCATCTACACGTTCTACTGTTATGCTGACTTTAAGCATCCAACGACACACATGTAAACGATTTACCTCCTTACTTATGCAAATTCGGTCTCATTTACATAGTTTGCACTTAAGTGTGTACATCTTAGTCTAACCTACCTGTGTACCAAATAACATGATGATCTGTCGATCCTCTCTTCAGTTCTTCTACATTGAAGATTTTTACAAATACGCCATTGAATTTCCAGTCACACATGCCAGGGGGCCCAAAATCGACCTTGACCTTCCTCCACTTAACACCCACCCACATACCAAAAATCATTACAATCCATGCACAGGTTCTACAGTTATGGTGACTTTAAGCATCCGGTGACACATACATACACACAAACACCAAACGCAAGCAAAACAGTATCTCCATGAAAAAGCCTTTTTTCATGGAGATAATTACCTCCAGGATATGTGCCAAGGGCCAGCTCAAACCTTTGCATGTGGCTGCTGTCACCGGAAATGACGGAATCGAAGAATACCGATGAGTAGCTTGTGCTCAGCGAGGTTGTTTGGGCCATGTAGTCTATGTCGTGTGATTCTCCCTGTGACAAAAGGTCCTTGATCTGCAACAAAGAAATAATCAATTATCATAGATGATTATTTGCGAAGCTGGAAACATGTCACCATTATGCGACATTGCATCAGAAAGCATATTAACCATTAGGCTTATCTGTTACGTGGCATCGAGACTAACATGCTACACAAACAACAAATTCCATGGACAAAATCTATGGTGTAATAATCTGTTTAGCCTGCTATCTTTCAACTAGATGAACTTATATACTGTAACAAGTTCTATATACCTTGAATGAAAATACTCTGTTTTTAACTACCAGTAAACCAACGTTAGCAGTTGATTTAATGAATGTATGAATCTTTTGCCGATTCTTTTGATTAAAAAAAAAGAGATTTGATGACTTGGCTACTTGCCTTTCTTGAGCTAGAGATAACCGGCGGGGTGTAGTCAGCGATGATGCCGTCAGACTGAAACACTCTGTAGGTTCGGTCATCATACCAGACCCGGACGTAAAAACTGTAGAGAACGCCGGCCTCAAGCGACTCTTTAAGAAGAAACATGTTAAGTTACAAGCAAAAAGAAAACAGTAAGCACAAACTATAAGATTATATATAGAGAAATACATAAAGAAAGAAATTCATTCGATGAAACTTATAGAAGAAGTGCAAATTCCAATGAACTAAAGAAGAAGTATATAACTTGACTCACCGATGCTATTGTAATAGCATAATCAATCTACTAATTTAGCTCTTTTACCAACTGGTACTTTTGTGACAAGGATCATTTCTTATGTAGATACATATCATTCGAAAAATTAACAATGTAACAAACCTCCACTCGGCAAAGTGAGGATCGCATGTGTTTCCATAGCAACGTCCTGCCATACGTCATCATTGATGAGATCAAAGAGTCCGGCTCCAACACTCTCTCCCTAACAAAGTTCAGATATTGTGAGTTGCCCCCGGTTTTACACATGTAGAAAATACTTGGTATTTCAGTTTATTTCTTTCCTCATTTACTTTTCACTTTCATGTGTCAGCTATTTCAGGAGCTGATGCAACAAGTGATTTACATTGCATCGAAATGCAGATCATAATGGTTTTGTCTGAACTTCAGCAAAGAATGAATAAAGAAAGGGCGGGTAGATTTTCGTGATTTTTTGTATGTAAAACTAGGTAGCCAACGTCAAGATGCAAAGTCTGCATAATTGATGAAGAATTTCTAAAATGTTTTCCAGTATTGGATTAAAGACAGATGTAATATTAGCAGGGGAGAAGGAAGGATATTACAAATCAATTATGCAAATATCTATATGATGTTATTCGTTGGAGATAAAACAAAGCCTTGCTATCATCCTTCTTAAATATTGAATCAATCTTTTCGCTTGTGAGTAATGGGAATTCTACAACTTCATAGATGTTGTACTAAATATCGAATACATCTCCACAAATAATACATGTTTCATGGAGTCTGAGATTTTGAAACCTCGCTATAATTACAAAGGTCTGGTATGGACTCAGGAATTCCAAAGCTAAACACACAAAACAATGGAAACATGAAAACAACACAGCTTGTGTTTTCAGTGCCGGATATAGAGCTTAGAATAGTTGTCGACCACCACAACATAACTGACTTTAAAATATCACCGTAGCTTTTAGACCGGTTTACTGACTTTAGATTACCTGTCATGTTCAGTTCGTAAAAATCAGACACACAACATTACCTTGATATATGGAACGTTATAAACACTGCGTGATCACGTAAAACAGTTTTTACAAGTATTCCTAGATAAGCTACGCTTCAGGCACGTTCTTTGTGTAAATGTCTTAAACGCTCTTCATAAGCCTAGACAGACTTAGTTGAAGCTTACGTCTTACGACCCGTGGATTTGTCAATATTGCCTGTTACCTCATACAGGTGACAGCATTGTTCATTGTTGGCACTGAACATGCAGGTGATACCAATGAGATAATCTTGGAAGATTTCTGATGTAATACGTGAAATTGGCAAAGTTTATCTAATATTTGTTTGTTTTATCTAAATGGGACCAACATCTGAAATAACGGATAACATGTCAAATTCTAGGGCTATATCTATAGTTTTTAAAGACAAAAACCTTGTTGATAATCATCTATTACAGGGTAGCTCAAACTTGTCAGTCCCTTGAATTCATTTTAGTTGCAAACGTGTATTAATAATAGTTTAGTAGTATATGCTTCAGATAGACCTTGTTTACACATTAGGGCTAGGCTTTGGTATTGGTATATTGCCAACTACAGGTAAAGCAGGCCACAGAGGGGTTTACGATCATAAGACCAAACATGACAAAACCATGGCAACATGAAAACAACACAGTTTGTGTATTAGGATGTTATTCTCAACGCTAATAACAACTATCAGTGAGAAACACATCGAGCCGGCCTTATACAGGCCTTTAAGGATTATCCTAGCTTGTAAACCAAGATCCCTTAGTAATACGGTACCTTACAGTGATTGCTTAGGCCAGTCTGTAAAGATTTACACATAATGTCATTGATTATATTTGTCACATGCACGAAACTCTTTTTTTTGAAGTAGAATTTTCAAAACGTTTGGAATCAGCTTGGCTAGCATGCATCAATGAGGCCCAAAATGGATGACATGTTATCTTTAGGCATTTGTTATGTTATCCTCACAGCTTATCCCCAGTACAACCTGTCCATGTATACAGGTGACAGCATTGTCCATTGTTGGCAAAACACACATAATCTTAAACTGGATCTTACAACGTTCTGCACAAGCTGTCCTCTTAAGGCCTAAGGATTTGTTAGCATTAGTTGAACAGGTGTCATTATTGTTTTTTTTCTCGGCATAGTGCATGCAGACCAGTTTGATTTAAAAACCCAAAGATATACCTGAAAATTAAGAAAGCAGCATGTATTCTACTACTCTTACTAAATACATCTAAAGTTACGCCGAAAAATGTAAATGAAGACCCGTGGGTATATTTCCTTCCAACTGACCAATTTTGAGGTCAGTTGGTTTTGATACCAGACCTTAAAATATATTTTTATTTTTTGTGACCTGAAAATGACAACAATCTCAATAAACGAAGAGTTTTGAGACCGCAGGCCTCACTGAAATGTTTGAAGTTTTTGTAAAGTTCTTAGTTTTTATCTTGTTACATTCATTATACAAATAAAGCTATAATTAACATGTTCTATTTTGATGTTGTCTATTAAACTGACATATATTTTATGTGATGAATAATTTCCTTTGTGTTTTAAATTTTGTTTACGCAGTAATATGTCATAGTCTTCATAGACTGACTGACTATATTTATAAATTTCCTTTCAGATTGACTAATTTTCATTGCAATCTATCATTGATTATAAACACAACTTCTTGTTATATCTAAGTGTAGACCATGGCGAAAATGTAAACAAACCGGTGAAAATAGGTACATGTCATATCAGAGTCATTTTGGCATCGGTAAATGTCAGGCATCATCTCAAAGTAATTTTGTTTGTCTCTAATTCCTTGAAAAGGACGGTTAAGTTTACGTTTAGCAGGGGTGTATAACTAATTGGAAATCATCTATCATGATGATAGCAATGCGTTCAAATAACGCGAAGAATTTTCAAAGCAAGGTTCACAACAAGGCGTAAGGATAAACCTCTAAAAAATGAAAGCAAAGGGTGATGTCATTGTTAGTGACTAAATGTTACCTGAATGCCAGCACTCCACTCGTATCTATACGGTCTGGAACTGCCCACAGTAACCTCCTTCCAGCTGGCGGCTAACGCGCAGGTCGAGTAGGTATAGTCGGCATCAGACTCAGAATCTGCCGCTGTCAAGTTGCGGTATTCTGTTGGGTCGTAAACCTCAATGATCGAGTACGCGGAATCAACTGTAGATGATTGATGACATTTTCAGAATACAATCAGGTTGAGTGCATGTTGTTTATTATAACCCTTTATAGATTGAATTGGGATAATTCAATACTTTGTTAAGGAAAGTTACGCATTGATCATAAAAATACACAACAATAGAACAAAAGTGGGTAGGTCCCGATGTTAAAGTCTCAAACCTCAGTTTATAAGCTTAATTATTCACCTTATGTGTATCAACCCAAAGTACGCAAAGGTACATTATACCATGTGACAGCTTATCAGGCATGTGACACGCATCTGAATATATATACATATATATATATATATATATATATATATATATATATATATATATATATATATATATATATATACATACATATATATATATATATTCGTGTAATCGTTCCTGAAAAGCGGTGAAGAAGATGATGATGATGATGATGATGATGAATTGTTTCTGAATCCCCCAGGATGGATGTCTACTAAGCAAAATAGACTCACATGCGTTGAGATTAGAGCAGGGGTTGTCCACGGGCACGGCACAGGTTTGTCCGACAGGTGCGCATGTGCAGTGTCCGAGGCAGGAGTGGGCGTCACACCGCCGAACCAGCTCCAGACTCCCGCTGGTGGAGTTACCTGCCGGGACTACCGTGAAGGCGGAGTGCGCAGAGCGACTTCTTAGACCAACCTGGACAATTGTTGAAACAAGAAATTGTATCCTTTTTAGTGTCCTCTGCGTCTTCATCCGAAACACCAATTCTGATTATTGTTCTCCTATTTAGTACATAGTAGCGAGTTGTCAAACTGTGACGAATTAACTAACCAGATGAACAAAAGCCTAATCTATGAAAATAACGTAAAAGTACTTCATAAGTATTTGATCTGTTTAAAAACAATTAACGAAGCAGAATTTGACTTAAACCCTCACACCACCCCCTCCTTGTCACATACCAAGTATTATTCATGTTTAATTAAAAAAAGTAAATCTGAAAGAAAAACAAGCTGCTAGGTGTATTTTCGGAAGTGATTCATTCCTACCCTATCAACTTGTAAATACACAAATTATTTGAATTTAAAAAAAAAAAATGCTCACCCCATTGATAGCCCATAATGAGATGTATACAGTAGAATACAGGATGAGTTCCTTGGACAGCTGCACGATGCCTCCGTGTACACACCCTTCATCGTCAGGGTTGCAGTCAACAAGCAGTATCTGGTTTGTACTTGTCTGGTTTGTACTTGTCTTGTTAACGTTTGTACTTGTCTGGTTAACGTTTGTACTTGTCTGGTTTGTACTTGCCTGGTTTGTACTTGTCTGGTTTGCACTTTTCTGGTTTGCACTTTTCTGGTTTGCACTTGTCTGGTTTGCACTTGTCTGGTTTGCACTTGTCTGGTTTGTACTTGTCTGGTTTGTACTTGTCTGGTTTGTACCTGTCTGGTTTGTACTGCTATCAAGGGGTAGTGGCTGGTATGAACTTGTTTCTTGTAGTACCTGTGGTTCACCGTTCTTCGCAGTGCACAATAGGAATGATAATGATACAAGTGAATAGGGAGACATTTCAAAATGTACCGTCGAAGGCATTTCAAAATATGATATTGCACTAAAATCATTAAATTATAAGGGTAAGGTCAACACAGATGCATGATAAGCCAACAAACTCTCGAGGCAAGCAAAACACTAGAATATCAAAATTTAAAACTAAAGGTTTAAAAAAAGTAACGACATCGTAGCTTTTGTATGTACAACAATGACAAAAATGACACGATGGTTTTATATCACGTTATTATTAGAGGCTGCATTTTGGCGCATCACATGATCCGGAATTAGCGGATCTGAACTATAAAACCTTTCTGACTTACTTGACTATGTAACTACCTACCTCCATAAATTGCCTTCCACCATACGATTCCCCCACAGTCACGACGATACTCTCTATCCCAGAGTGATAGTCACCGAATCCAATCCAAGCAAGATTCAACTGAGGTGATCCCTGATTGGTCCACGTCATCCAGTTGTCCCTGTGCCTTCTGAGTCTTGCCGCATGCGCAGTGTGGGCTGCAAACATGCCCATCACTGGTGGAGAGGAGTCGATCTGGAAGAAGCGGAATGGATATAACTGCACATGTTGTTCTATTTTCATCTAGAAGATTAAACGCTATATGTTCAAGCAAATAATATCATAATAATGAGGTTGTAAAGAAAGACAGGTGACAAAATTAAATGTATTTTCTTCATCGGAAGTGTTTGTATGACCACCACAAATTACTAGCATGGGAAATACCGATATTTTTTATGCATGTATGCATAACTGAGCCATTTAGTTGTTATCCAATTACCTTACTGAAATCTAGAATTGTAACGGGTCAGTGCTCCTAGTATTTCACAGCTGGTAAATATTCGTCCCCTTTTTTTTCTCGTTCTTGACCAACATAAACATTTCTATATTTTTGACAAACATTTAAGCCTTACACACAACATTTCTATAAGTACCTTTCATTAACACGTACCAGAATAGATGCAGTCGTTTGCTGAGTACATAGACTGGCGCCGTTACATCCGATCACCATGGCAACGTATTCGTTCCCGTCGTCCAGTGCGAGGTCCGTGAACGTGTACGTTTGTTCGCTTCCAGTCACCTAATTTATAAATCAACGGATATCAAGTCATTTCTTGACCTATAGCTTTTGTAGAGAATAAAGACACTTCTTTTAGATGGAACTTTTTTTGCAATTAAGCAAACAGAATAATCATTTGTGATAACAAGCTCTCTTTATGATACTTGCCTGTTGAAATAAATCCGTGTATAGTACCAGTATCTTATAGCGAAGAATAACCAGTGAATGGTGCTTCAGGTATTTATTTACGTAAGTTATGTTTTGCCCCAGTCTCATTGTCACCATCATGCAGCTTCGTCTATTGTTCACTTTTATGACATGTAACGTTCCCAGCTGATATTTCAGCTATTAACTGAAACATCAATGATGAGCAGCGTTTTCAACGACGATGCCATGCACCAGAAGCCGTCTGAGCTGCCCTGTCAGCTTCTACAAAGTCTGTTCCACGATGTCCTACCTTCACGTTAGTAACCTCTGCTCCATGATGGTTATGCAGAGACAGATGCTGCTGTACGATCATACTCTCAGGATCGCTAAACCCCCATGTGACCCTCAGAGCGGAACGCCAGACTTGTGTCCCTTCCACCACCGACCCGTGAATATGTTCAATCCGCGCAGGAGACGTGATGTTGGGGACTGATGTGTCCACAAGGAAACCTTAATGTTCACAAAGAAAGTTGTACATCACTCTATATGCACTCTTTTATGCTCCACCTAAAGTTTGGTCAACTCTACGTATCTGCATTGATGAATCATTTCCGTCTTTCAAGTGCTTTTATATAAACGATATCATAAAAGGCAGTTTCCAGGTAATACGTTCCAGAGTCTAAATTTGTATCACCCAATGTTGTTTGAAAGACACTCCATTTGGCAAATATGTTAATAGCCTCTGCAAGATAAAAAATCTAGCTTGCTACATCTCACCATTGGATGTTGTTTCAACAGCCATACCAACATGGTTGTAGGCAGTCACTGTGACGTAAATAGCGGTCTTCTCGGGTAGGGAGACATTTGTTGCTATGGCAACATCTGTAAGATGCAACTGTAGGAAACAAAACTGTTGGGCAATAGCTTTCATAGATTCTAAATCATAAACATGACATCGCTTGGTTATCAAATAAAACGTATTCTCAAATGTTGTTATAGTCGCAAACACTGCAAATGATACGTTTCTACTACAGGAGTGCATCGGAACATTCAACATTATGGGACCGACCCAATCTTGTACGACACTTAAGCTTACAATGCATCATACTTTCGTAGTGTTTCTGAAAGTTTTATCAATCTTCTTATCTTTTGATTCCACTAGTCATTTCACAATAATGTGTTCCTTACATACTGTTAGCCTATGTCTATCATTATCAAACCAAGTCATCAACAAGAATTATAACCTCTGACTGGTCCGCCAAAAAATAATTACTCAAGCAACTGGATAAGATTCTGAAACAGTCAGGCGTTTCAGACAGTATCCACTGTCTTTCGTCAGTGACTAACGATAGGACTGAGAACACCAAGTTTTATACCAAAACTCTGAATAGATATGTTAATGAGGTAAAGACAATTAGAATGTCTTGAAGTAGTCTTTAACCGGTATCGCCGGTATCGACCATTGTTGTGAACCTGTATATGGAGAAGTTTGAGAACAAAGCCCTCAGTACTTTCAATGGCCCTCCCCCAGCAAACTGGTTTCGCTATGTAGACGACACTTGGTGTAGGCGAAAGAAGAGAGTAGCTGATGACCATATTAACCAGGTAGATGACAACATCAAGTTCACACAGGAGTCGTGTCAAAACAACATGCTCCCCTTCTTAGACACCAAAACCATCATAGAAAAGGATGGCAACCTTTAGTTCGAAGTGTACAGGAAACCGACCCACACTGATCAATATCTGGCCTTTGATTCCCATCACCCTTTGGAACACAAACTAGCAGTGATTAAAACTCTCTTCCATCGAGCAGACAATGTCATTACCTCAGACGAAGCAAAAACAAAAGAACACAGACATCTCCGTGTGGCTTTAGCCAAGTGTGGCTACCAAAATTGGACCTTCAACAAGGCCCTCAAACCTTCTGACCAGTCTAAGAAAACACTCAAGTGCAGACCATTGACCAACAGAAACAAGGTCAACATTACCATTCCCTACGTCCAAGGAGTATCGGAAAAACTCAGACGTATCTTCCAAAACTTCAACATTGCCACTAACTTCAAACCTCACTCAACTCTCAGGCAGAAACTAGTCCATCCAAAAGACAGGCATGAAAAAGGCATCAAAGCCAATGTCATCTACAAACTGAAATGTGAGGAACCGAACTGCAATAACATGTACATAGGGGAGACAAGTCGACCACTAAAAGAAAGGTACAAGGAACATTGCAGAAAGAGCGCTAACGGCTACTCCTCTGCCATTTTCCACCATCTAAAACACAACCAGGGACACTCATTCAATCTCGAATCCACGGACATCCTAGATCGTGAAGAACGCTGGTTCGAACGGGGAATTAGAGAAGCAATATATGAGAGGATGTACAACCCCGCCCTCAACAGGAAAGGGGGTCTACGCGTTCAACTTTCAGGCACCTGGGATAATGCACTGTCCATCACCCCCACCCCCGGACAAGCAACATTTAGTTACTGTACTAGAACAACAGTAGCTAATTGAACTATTGGCATAAACTGTCTTGAATTAATCTTCTTTTTAAAGACTACTTCAAGACATCCTATATTGTCTTTACCTCATTAACATATCTATTCAGAGTTTCGGTATAAAACCTGGTGTTCTCAGTCCTATCGTTAGTCACTGACGAAAGACAGTGGATACTGTCTGAAACGTGTGACTGTTTCAAAATCTTATCCAGTTGCTTGAGTAATTATTTTTGGCGTATCTTATAACCTGGATGTCTAACCTTCATCAACGTAACCTCTGACTGGTCTACAACTTATGCACTGTACTATAGATATAACATTGTGCATTATTTAAGGTGCTAATTTTGTCACGATCTAACCACAATAAGAGAATTTACATCAGTGCTATCATCTAACCTTCTTTACGCTCATGATGTCATCGCCTCCTTTTGTAGTCCCCGCCCTCCACTCATAATGGGACAGTCCAGAATGAGGGTCTGTGAAACCATACCAATGGGCCGCTAGTGTGTTACTGAAAAACAAAGCATGCTAATACCTATTGACATGAACTTATATCATGTATGGTTATGTTTATACGTCAGACACTAGGCCGCCGTGCTGACTTCTATAATTGGAAGAGCCTTAATTGTGTATCTCACAAGGCTGCGCCAAATTGCTAGGAAATTGCGCCCACTGCGCCAATTTTCGCCATTCATCCTTTACCGTCGAACTGGCGTGCGACTGACGGGTACCGGGTGCGTGACATCTCGAAAAAAGATGGCAGCGCCCGGAATGTCACGTTGTCAGTTTTGGCTCAAAATTAGAGACAAGATGACTTAGAAATCTTGAAGAGATGAATTGATTGCGCCGTTTTGCGCCATTTTGCCAGGTGAGCACAATTCCAGGTGACAAATTTGTGATTGGTGAAGATTGGTGCCGGTTAACGTTTGTGCTACTTTCCGAATACCTTTCGCGATTTGGCGCCGTCCAGTGATATGCCCGATTTAGAGCCTTACGACAGGATTTTCTGTACTTAATTCAATTCAATTCAATTCAATTCAACAAAAAATTACGCCTAGCCTATCTAGTACCAAGAAAAGGCATATGAGGTCTCATTCATGTATTTATCCTAGTGGGTACCAAAAGAGTACCTTCCCTTCTCGCCAGCCCAACTGATCTCCAGTGTCAATTACAAACTGTTGAAAGCTTGTTCGTAATTGTAACTAAAGAAATGTGCAGGTAAAATTCGGCAGCCACACGCTAGGTCGGACGTGCACAGTCCTGGGCTTTGAGTGGGGCGGTGTTACGTTTGCAACTGGAAAGTGCCTTTTGTGGGGTGTAGCTACGCACGTACGAGGGGTGATCAAAAAGTCCTCGGCCTCACCTAGAAGCGATGGGTGTAACTTCCATTCTTGTGTATAACTGTATACTATGACATCTTAAGACACTGCCCACAGAAATGCAATTTTTCATATTCATTAAGTAGCGCGCGGCGCCCCTTGAAAATCAGCAGGTGTGAAGAAAATCACAAAATGGACGCCACAGAGGTTCGTGCTGTTATCAAATATCTAACGAAAAAAAGGTATGACACCCAGGCAAATCCACGAAGACATGGCCAAGACACTTGGTGAGGACTTCCCTTCTCATTCCACCGTAAAGAAGTGGGTTGCTAACTTCAAACGAGGCAAGGAGAGCGTGAAGACGACCCAAGGTCGGGACAGCCACCTCGGAGAATGAAGTTGAGGCCATCCATCGCATGATAATGAATGACAGACGTGTGACCATCCGACATATAGAGCATTCATTGGGCATCAGTTATGGCTGAGTTCAAAATATTTTTCCAACATCTTGGGGATGAGCAAGCTGTCTGCAAGATGGGTACCCCGGATGTTGACTCGTCATCAGAAGCTGAACAGGTTGGAAGTTTCCAGGTCACTTTTGGCCCGTTTCCAGTCTAATCCGGCCAACTTCCTCAAGAGATTTGTGACCCAAGATGAGACGTGGGTTCACCACTTTGATCCAGAGTCAAAAGAACAGAGTAAAGAATGGACAAAGAAGGGGTCGCAGCCACCCAAGAAGTTCAAGCGCGTGGCATCGGTCGGCAAGGTGATGGCCTCTTTGTTCTGGGACAGCGAGGGAGTCATCATGATTGACTACTTGCAAAAGGGTCAAACCATCAATGGTTTATTATCAATGGAGTACTATGCTTCAGAACTGTGACAGCTAAAAGCAACAATCAAAGAGAAAAGGACTGAGGAAAGCTCCGAGCTGGCGTGCTGTTGCTCCAGGATAATGCACCTGTTCACACAGCACATGTGTCAGTGGCAGCAGCAACCCAATGTGGCTTTGAACTCTTACCCCACCCTCCCTATTCACCTGACCTGGCTCCGTCGGACTTCTAACTGTTTCCTAAACTGAAGTCCCACTTACGTGGTCACCTTTTCCAGACTGATGATGACGTCATCCATGCTGTTGAGGCCTATCTAGAGGCCCAAGACGCAACCTACTTACAGCAGGGGGTAGCAATGCTGGAACATCGCTGGACCAAATGTATTGAAGTCAGAGGAGACTATGTTGAAAAATAGTGCAAGAAAAATTTTTGTTCAACAACGTTTTTTGAGAGAGGCCGAGGACTTTTCGATCACCCCTCGTACGTGCAGTTTGTAATTGCCATAAACAGAGATTGTACGCTTTATGCTCGTTGGCACTTTTTCTACATGACGTAGGGTGAATTTGCTCAGCATACTAGTAGAATGAATGACCTTGGTGCATTTCCTGTAGTTTCATTTTCAACGTACCCATGTAAACACGTATCATAGCACAGAAGTCTATGGGAAGACGAAACTTGAATGAGACTTTGAACGCAACTTTTTTAACGCATTGCCACGCACTGAAAATAAACACTTAGCTAATTTTACCATCTTCGGTGAGTGCGCCAGGTACCCGATAAACACAGAGGATTCGGTTCAAAATCCTTGAGTTTTTTTTACCGAAACGGATGAAATTTCATTGTTATATAAACGTTATATAAATGATATTAGTACATGCAGCGCAGATCGTACCTTGTAGCCTGATATTTGACGTCACTTCCTAACGTTCCGTCCATCACCCTGCCGGCCACAGGTGGGGAGTTGTCGGGAATGACTCCGTCTGACGTCACGCTGGTACAAAGGTCAGCGGCATTACAGGCAGTAACCGTCACGTAATACGTCTTCCCGGGAAACAACGTCAACCCGTCAAAACTGGCTTCTGCAAAGTTGATAGTAAAGGGAGTGATTACAAGAATGTGAGTTTGCCGAAATGATTTGAAATAAGACATGGGGTGCATGATGGTCTACAAAAACACGACAGATTTTTCTACCAAGATAGCAGCAAGATAGTAGTTACAAGATAATCACATATGGCGACACAGCTTTGCGACTATAGGCCACACACACACACACACACGCACACACACACACACACACACACACACACACACATACTCACACACGCACACACAAACACACACACACACACACACACACTCACACGCATGTACACAGACACACACATACGTACAGACACATTAGTGGTGAAGTAACAATCAGTGGAGAATCATCATCTCTCAAAATTAGCAATTTCTTAATACTTTTTCTTGCTACCTTTCGTTCAAGCTAAAACATTTTACCACACCTGTGAGAGTGCCGACATTTTGAGGCCGGAGAATGTTGCTACATTTGGGGCATGTACCAACACTCCAGCTGTAGCTGATGATGGCAGTGTGGGGGTCATGGAAACCGTCCCAGTGAGCATGTACTGACGTCACATCCGGTTGGTAATCAATGTCATTTGCAACATTGTCCCTTCCGCCGTCATATACGTTCCCGATAGTGGGCGGGGACGTTTCCACGACAACTGCCGAGGATGTTGCCATAGCGACCAGACCAGCAGAATTGTACGCCTATTCAGAATATGATAAAACATGGGACAGATTGTTTCTGAAATCTTTTATTTGGCCACTCATATGTTTTAAAAAACATACACGTGACAAAATATATTTCCTTTCAGTTTGGAGTCGATTGCTGTTATAAATGACTGATCATTGATATCATTGATGACGATCGATGGTGACTAGAAGGTTATGACAATGTTAGTTCGCTAAGACCCTTGTAGTACCTAATGCACAAGTGGCATACAGAGAAGCAGGTTTCCTTGCTGTTTCAGTAGCAGGGTATATTTGTACAGGGGGGCGGGGTGGGTTTTGTTAGCCCTTCCCTTTCACGTGCTCGAGGCACTTCCTCGAACACGGGACCCCCGTTTTACCTTCCTATCGACAAACTGGTGCAGCTCCAACCGAGATGACCTACTTAAGATTGAACCGGGGATTCCCAATTACCAAAAAAAGGGAATCAGACGTTTAACTGTGAGTCTGCTACGAGTTGAGCTACAGGGACATCATAACCGTACATGATGAAATAATTTGTGTTTTTGCGACCCACCTTGACAGAGACATAGTATGTGTGTCCCTCGTGCAGAGATAGGGGCTCGTTTGGATCTGTGGTCGCCTTGGTGTCCACGGTTCTGTTGAACGGTGCTATATCGGCATGTCCCGGACGTGACCCCACGGCCCACTCGTAACCGGCTACTCCACTCTGAGGATCGTTGAACAATCCTTCCCAGCTGATTGATACAGATAACACAGTCACCAATGCATCATATCAGTACTATTGAATCCAACAGATATTTCACACAAATGCTTGGGAAAACGTGCATTGTATCATCATTACCGATGAATGATAATATCAGCAAATATACCAGGAGAAAAACCATCAATATGTTAAATCAACTTTATTTGCAAGTTCATGCCCGACTGTTTATTGTAAGCGGGTAGATTCGTGAAGTACGCATGTGGTAAAGATATTGGAAACATAATAAAACAAGGGCAGTGATTGACGTACTGTAACAAAAGACTTATTAAAAAAGATAGTGCCGTCACTATCTACATGCATGAGTTGTGTTTGGCTTCTTTTTTGAAAGTAGATTAAGACGAAAACTGAACTTGTTATAATCCATCATCGTTCTCCAGAAGTACTACTTTATGGAACAGGTCTTGACATATTGTAAGAAGTAATTTGTTTTTGAGCGAGTTTATAAAAGTTTTATACACCTTGACTTGTTGTACATTTAAACTACACACAAAATGAATGTATCATATGCATGTACCTTGCTGAAACAGATTCTCTGGAGTAATGAAACGTTCCTCCCACGTCAATTTTCACATCTTTCCTTAATGGCGGAGTGATATCTATCGTTACTCTTTGGGACACTGCTATAGTGGATAGACCAACAAAGTCGTATGCTGCAAAAATATATGTAAAGATTGTTTCCATTATTTACAACTAGACAGCGAAAAGGCATAGACAACTTTGAACTTGTATTCAATTTTGGTGTGTTTTAAAGACTAAATAAGACATGTCACTTAAATATAGTATGCTGCAAACTACATTTAGCTTATATATTGTATACATTAACACTTTTGTACTGTTTTATAAACTTAAGGAAAGAATTTGCATATAATATAAAATTATCGGTTATACTATATGTACTATATATATAATCGATAATTCTGTATGTCGGAGGTTTTCACCTTTCACAGTGGCGTAGTAAGACCAGCTGTTCTGCAGAATGAGTCCGGTAACCAGGGCGTGGTCTGTAAACCCCACTTCGGTCCATGTTTGGATGTCTGTGCCAGCAGATGATGTGCCTAGAAAATACAGCTTAGTTGTAATGAGGATGTTGCTGTTTAGGAAAGATTATTCAGCTTTTACAGATTTTATATGTGGCATGCTTCGACCTTATGACGTGAAACCTTTACAACGTTGACAGTCTAGTCAAAATATAACTTATACTATTTAGATTTGTAAATTATGAGTGAAGTGTTAAATGACTACATAGTGATTACGAACATCCTGGGACACAGTGCAGATATGAACAGCTAACATAGTCATCAGTAAAGCAACACATGATTGCTTACCTATAGCGTACTCGTAGTGTTGGATACCGCTGTGGTGTAAGGCAAATCCATATTCCTCTACATCCACAAAGTGTTCCCACTCAATGTACATCTCGGATGTGGATGTCTGCGGATTAATGCAAAAACATGTCAATATCAATTTGGCACAATCGTATTGATTTGATGATAAATGAGGAATTCTAGTAAGTGCACCACAGGTTGAATGTAGCTGAGCTAAAGTCATTGTCTGCGCATTGTTGAAGATAACCTCAACCATCGCGCATTCGCTCGCTCGCTTGTTCGCTCGCTCGCTTGTTCTTTCATTCATTTCAGTTACGCATATTTAGTAAATGTTTGCTTGCAGATATAAAGAAACAGAATATTTTAAAGATAACAACAATAAAATGGGGCGAGATACTTTTTTAGGCCCCCGAGGAAAATCAAAAACCTATAAGAAAAGCTTTAGGCCTTTGGTTACTCACCCTCCCTGACAAATTTCGGACTATTTGTCCCAAAAAGAAACAAAAAAATTGAATACATTTGACCAAATGGCAGGATAAGGAGAAGAAGATGAAACCCGTCCTATGACAATATACATCACTCCTAAACCTGTGATATGGAATGAAATTGAAATAAACTCATCAGTCTAGAATATATGTATGAAACGCCATTGAGACCGATTAGGTATCTTTTCAACATAAAAAAAAAAGAAATGTACAAATGAAACAAGAAAAATCATGAGGCGGAAAAAGTAATTGGCTTTTTATGAGTCGAAGTTATTCTTTAATTAGAGGTTTTTGAGACTTGGTAGGGACTGGTTGGCTTAAATTGTTCCTTTATAGATGTGGCCTGTAAATATCATAGGATTTTATCATACTCGGTCTTAACTGTATATGCTGTCTTATGCTGTAAAGCTTAAAATCATACCTGAATCTGGAATTTTTTTCCTAATGGTTTGTTTACAAGCACGATGCACATTTTACTGCGTAGTTGTTCAATAAATGCATTTTAAAGTGTTCCCAGCTCACCTGGTAGCCACTCTGCCTGCCAGTTCCTATCCACACGTCCCCGGGTACAGGTGGTGAAGTGTCCACGGTAACGCCGCTGCTACAGGCGGCCACTTCGGGATATGTGTCCGTCCATGTCTCGAACTGTCTACTGGTTTCGTTAGCGTGGACGCACATCATGTAACGCTTACCTTGCTCAAGGGAAAGCCCGTGAGCTGTTGCGTATTCCTTAAATAGAAATATTACATTATGTACATTAGGAAATAAACCAGGTTCATAATCCAGCCAATGCATAGGTACAACATTTCCCATTCCGATGTAACATATTGATATTTATATTATATGTACTGCCTGGTATACAATTATCATAGCAAGACAAAATTTGTCATTGATGTTACTACTTTCACTTAAATTACAATTTTTGTCAGAAAAGTGTCAATAAGCACGACTCAGTTGGATGAGGAATCGGATGAGGACTTGGAAAAATCACTTTACCTTCTCCGTGTAGCCACAAGCTATGGCGTTTTGGTGTTTGCACGGGTAGGTGATAGACAGGTGTTTTCCAGCCATTGTGTCCAGACTTTCTCTATCCATATCGTCAATAAGAGCCCACTCGTACTGATGATGACGTAATGTGGGCCAAACAGCAGAGATGCTGTTTGATGATGAAGTATACTCTACGTCAGGCTGAGTCCAGGCTGCATTTTCGTCAATGGTGACGTTTACTGGAAACCCGTTACAATAAGTTTTAAAGGAATTGAGGCAAACCTACACCACTTTACTTCAAAACTGAATCAAAGTCAACAAAAAATGGACCAAGATTTTCGACTGATCAAACCCAGTCTTTGTTAAGGACTGAGCCATCCACAGTCTTGTGACGAAGGGCAGGTACAAAGTATGTCTAAAGTAATCGACAAGTACTTACCAATGGCATCAATGACGATCGGTCTGGAGTAGCCTGGGTTTTCTGCTGTTGTTTCACACTCCAGGATTTCCCTTGCCACCGAAGATGTCATGCCGGTGTGGGTGTGGCCACGCACGACCAGCTGCAGGCATTTAGTCACTTCAAGCTTTAAGGAGGGAACGATAAACGATATCTGGAAAAAAAAATTAATGTTGCACGAGGGAAACGTCGTCGTCAGATGCAAAAAGTTGTAAACATTGAAGAAACTTCGCTTCACATGTTACAACTGAAATACAGTAGAAAAGAGTAAGGGTCCCATGGATGCAACTGGGGCAATTACAGTGGTATAGAGTTCACTAGGCGTTATATACAGGTAGCAATTACAGAACCTAGCTACTTATCCCCGCCAATGATAAGATCCTCACAACTCAGCCACTGGCTGAGAAGAGAGTAGTCAATAGACAAATAAACATGATCACTTTTATAAAATGCATATAACATTCTCAAAGCACTTTAGAGTTAGGACAAGTTGGATTGTGAATACAAAGGTATTTACACACATGAATTTGCGGTAGTAACTCCTGTAACATTATATCGACATGTATATCAACTTACTGTCCTGCTGCTAGACGTTGTCGGAACTATGGCAGTCCAGCCTGTCAGCAGTCGCCCGTTTTCCGAGACGTCTGTGATTGCCCACTCGTAGTAATCCATCACTGCATCACTACCGAGGTGTGGATCCAAGAACTTGTCATACGTCACGTAAAGTCGTGACACCCCTTCTTCAGGAGAAGTAATGGTCACGTCCAAATATCCCGTATATGGTGGTTCGGGCACGACCCAGAAGCCTGGGCTGTAAACTAGTTTCAAGAAAGACGGATAATTTCCATCATCAACAATTTGTCTTATTTTCATACATACATACATACATACATACATACATACATACACATGTTACTTACTTAATAAGTAGATTTTATGGCTGAAAACATGAACAATCTAGCTTCCCTTCCGATAGACGGTTGAACTGAGGTCTCCCAGTTAGCAAATAATCGGAACCAGGAGCTCAACTGTGATATTGCTACCAGTTGAGCTATATGCACATCCCTGCCTTAACGGTGTGCCAGAAGAAATTTTGTGAGCGAATAAACAGTTAAAGAGTAATCGTTAACAGTAATATCCAATTGCCGGATGAGGACAAAATCGTGCCCACTAAATATTAAAAATGCCCACCTGGAGGGAAACACGCCGCCTGGTGACAGAACTCCACAACAGATCTGTATTGTCCACCTGGTACCAGGTACAGACCCGTCTCGACCCCACTCTCTGCCATGCCGAGGTCCACAAAATCGCGCTCAACGATCCACACGGAGTTGTCATCTTTATCTTTACTTTCTTGTTCTATGGCCCAGTTTACATTGGTAACAAAAGGACGCGATTGGTCAGAGACTGACCAATAAGCAGCCACTGTACTCGTGGAGGCTTGATAAAGAGATTCGTCGTTACATGCCGAGCGGACAGTCTATTTTGGAATAAAGAAAAAAGAGAACTCGATTCAAAAAAAGCAATGTGTATTTACGCAGTGCCAGGTAAGTTAACAATGTCTCTGGTTCTCTACATGATGATATTTGATACCTGCTTCCAAAGACTTCTATACAAAGTAAGCACCTCACCATGTATTGATAGTCATTACTGAACTTAGGACAAATGATGTTGGACAGGGCAATATGGAGTGATGTATGTACTTGTTTAGTCCCGGCCGATGGCCGATGGATAGATAGATTACTGAAACTAGATGAATACACCTTATACGTGCATAATCTAGTAATTTTATTTTCTAAATCGAGAAAACTGGTACTCCGAATGTTTTAATAACGACGATGCACTAGAACGTTACTTTATAACGGTAAATTCTAAGCTTTTGAATAGGAAGGGATGACTTGCCTGTACTTGATGGCCACCAGTTGATTGGTCTGAAAAGAAATAACAAAAAATCATTGGATCATAAGCAAGCCTGCACTTTAATATTTTCTCAATTAGCATGTAAAATTTTTGAACGATTTTTTTTTTCAAATCAAAGCTCATTTGGCTTAGAGTAAAGTCAACTTCAAACATATTTCTAGTGAAGACTAATAGTAAACGTAACAAACTTTTCGTTCGACTGACAGATTTTTCATACGCGCATATACAAACGAGACTATTACTTACTCTGTTCACAAGTCAAGCCATCATAGACCGATAGCCCGGAAAGTAGGTCCCGCGGTAGAACTGTGATACCGTCTGAACTGACCGTCACCTCACCAACGTCATTTCGGGCTTTCACTGAGATGTAGTATTTCTGAATAATTAAGAAAAAAAATCCAAATTCTAATGCAGAAAAAAGGTAATGATGATCACTTTTAGAAATGTTAGAAACATTTCTTATATTTTTGTAATTTAGGTTAAAATCCAATACACGCTTTGACGAATGGAGAAGACCGTAAGGCAAACTCACCTTAAAGAATTCAAGATCCACTTCAATAGTTGTCGTGGTTACGTCCATGCCAAGTGACGAAAATCGTACGACGTCATCATCACCAGGTGTGCTTCCTACTCCCACGTCATAACTGACGTCAAGATGGGCGTGGGAGAATCCAGACCAACGGACGGCAAGGGCGGTGTTGTTTATTTGGGAATCTGCATCCTCAACCTAAAAGGCGGATTGTGTTTGCTTAGCTTATACAAAATGAAATGAGTGGTCTGACACTGGTGACCACGTCCTACATAGCAAGTACCTGACGACATACTACCTAATCCAAATACGCGAAGACATGCTGCCCATTGCAAGTACGTGAAGAAAGGTATCTAATACATTATAATATCAAAAACAATGGACAGAGCGTAGTGACAAATAATTTTTTCAGAGTTTTTTTTTTTCTATGACCAACAGAAAACCAAATAACAACCGATCCTAGAAGCAACATCAAAAGCAAAGATTATCCAATCGGAAAAAAAATGGTTTAGCAAGAGAAGAAATGAGCTCAGGATGCAAGCAAAAAAGCATCGACGATTGGCCGGTCAGAGTGTTTTCGAATTCAAGGCACTAGATTTTTGAACGGACCACAACAAATGGTATACGAGTTTAAACCGTAAACAGATTTATTATGATTAAAACTCACCTGTAGCCAACCGTCGTCCGGTACATCCGGGTTCACATCCTCCACGACTCCCCGTGCCGGTGGCTCTACGTAGTGCACGTAGGGAGGAGAGACCACGGTGGTTGACAGTCCTGCCGCGTCGGTTGCTTTGATAGACACGTAGTAGGTGTGGTTCCCGTGTAGGCCCCACTGCACGTTTGTGTAGCAACGATGAACTCAATACATAATTTGATACAACCCATTACGTATGATGTACAATTAAGTATGATCATGCCTTCTGTAGTGATGTGAAACATGTAATACTTTATATTGGCCACTCTAACTCTAATCCTAGTAACTCTACACCGGATGCAGTATGAACCCTCCTACCAGATGTAACTTAGTGCAGAAGCTAGAATACACGACTAGTGAGTAGACGTGCTTGTGTCTGTGTGATTCTTGAGTAACGTGCGACGCTACATTGGCGACGAGGATAAAGCATGTCGGAGGGAGGGAATGTCGTGGATCCTCCGGCAGAAGAAGATCCTCCGGCCGAGGAAGATCCTCCGGGAAAGGAAGATCCTCCGGTAGAAGGCGCAGTAGTCCAGGCTACAGTCCAGATTGGAGGGGACATTGGTAGCCTACCAGCGTTCGCAGTAGGAGGTGACTCAAGTTCAACAGCGATCCGCTGGAAGAAATGGAAGCGGAGTTTCGGGCTCTACCTACAAGGAAAAGGGGTAGTAGCAGACGGACAGAAGAAGGCACTACTTCTTCACACCGCAGGAGAGGCGGTACAGGACATCTACTTTTCGAAAGTGGATGAGAAAGACGACAAGAAGAAGTACGACGAAGCAGTAAAGGTACTGGACAATTATTTCATTCCCAAATCGAACGTAGCTTTCGAACGCCATCTGTTCAGACAGATGAAACAACAGAGTGGGGAATCAGTAGACGATTTAGTGTGTCGATTGAGGCAGAAAGCCGCTACATGTGACTTCGGGAATCAAGTAGATGTGCACATAAGAGATCAAGTCATTGAAGCAGGACTAGACCCCAAGCTCAAACGTAAGTTCCTAGAGAAGGGAGGTGACTTGCAGCTAACAACAATGTTAGACATTGCACGGGCACATGAGTCTGTAGGAAGACAACTTCTTGAAATGACTGGGCAAGTAAATGTACTGTCAGTTGGACAGAGGAAGAAAGACTTTAGCAGAACAACCCAGAGAGGGCCCCATAGCGACAGAAGCCAGACATTCCAGAAGTCTGGAAGGGGACCCAGGAGTCTTGGAGCGGGGGCGGCCTGGAAACCTAAGACAGGTAGAAGCTGTTACAGTTGTGGGCGCCAAGGACATATGTCCAGGGATGCAGTCTGTCCTGCCCGAGGGAAGAAGTGTAGCCAATGTGGTATGCTGAACCACTTTAGGGCAGCATGCAGGAACAAGAGGTCTAACACAAACCATGTGGATCAGTCAGCAAATGAGGAAATGAGATCTGACTATATATTCAGCGTACAGAATACAAGAGTCAGAAGGGACGGTACAGTAACGCTAGAAGTAGGGGGAGCAACCCTAACAGATGTGCTGATTGACTCAGGAGCTACAAGCAATATCTTGAGTAAAACTACATGGGAGAACCTGAAGCGGAGTAAAGTGAAGTGCTGGGCTCAACGCAAAGGAAGCCGGAAGCTCTACGCATACGGAAGTTCCACACCACTGCCAACATTAGGCGAGTTCACAGCGGAGATTAAGTGCCCAATCAGTGGAGCCAAGACTGATGGCGCTTTCGTGGTGTTGGATGGAGAAGGACGTGGCCTGCTGTCTAAAGGCACGGCAGAAGAGCTCAAAATACTCAAAGTGGGAGCAACTGTAGCCAAAGAAGTGAACAGTCTGCAAGAAAAGCTAAACCCATCGGAAAAAGAGAAATACAAAGATGTATTCACGGGGATAGGGCTTTTGAAAAACTATGAACTGGCGCTGAATATTGACGAATCTGTCAAACCAGTGGCGCAGCCACTGAGAAGGGTACCATATGGTCTACGGGAAAAAGTCGACAGGAAACTCGATGAACTGCTAGAATGTGGTATAATCGAGGAAACACCGGAAGGACCGACCGGGTGGGTGTCGCCACTTGTCGTAGTCCCTAAGCCGGATGGTGACGTTCGCGTCTGCGTTGATATGAGAAGAGCGAACGAGTGTATTATCAGAGAACGTCAACCAATACCTACCGTGGAAGAAGTCTTACACGACCTCAATGGAAGCACCGTGTTCAGTAAGCTCGACCTGAAATGGGGTTTCCACCAGATCCTGCTACGAGAAGAGGATCGTCACGTGACCACGTTCTCGACACACAAAGGATTGTTCCGGTATCGACGTCTGATGTTTGGTATTACGTCAGCGCCGGAGAAATACCAGCAAATCGTCAGAGATGTGCTGAAGAGTTGCAAAGGTGTCGCGAACATTGCGGATGACGTGATCGTACATGGCCGAGATACGAGCGAACACGACGAGAGACTGTATGCAGTACTCGATCGTCTGAAGGAAGTTGGGCTCACGGCCAACCCAGAGAAATGCCAGTTCCGCATGTCCAAACTGACGTTTTTCGGACATGAACTGACCGCGAAGGGTGTCGACCCGAGCGAGGAGAAGATAGCAGCCATCAGAGAAGCAGAAGCTCCAAAGACAGTTGGAGAAGTGAGGTCATTCCTAGGCTTGGTACACTACGTGGCAAAGTTTGTACCTGACCTCGCAACCATGGCTGAGCCGTTACAGAAGTTAACGCGCAAGGGAGTCGAGTTCAAGTGGAGCTCAGAGCAGCAGAAGAGTTTCGAGAAGCTGAAAGAGCTGATAACAAGTACGGAGACGTTGGCGTACTTCAGACCCACGGGGAAGACACGCATCGTGGCGGACGCGTCGCCCGTAGGGTTGGGGGCTGTGTTGCTACAGCTACAAGATGAGAGGTGGCGAGTGATTGCGTATGCATCTCGACAACTGTCAGAAGTCGAGCGACGGTACAGCCAAACAGAGAAGGAGGCGTTAGCACTCGTGTGGGCGTGCGAACGGTTTCATCTGTATACGTTTGGCCGGGAGTTCGAGTTGGAGACGGATCACCGTCCACTGGAACACATATACGCAACTAAGTCGAAGCCATCATTTCGCGTGGAAAGGTGGGTGCTGAGACTACAGGCGTACCCATATAAAGTCGTTTATCGTCCCGGGAAGACCAACATCGCTGACGCGCTGTCGAGGCTCAACAGCAAGTCAAATGACAAGTCAAGTGAGAACTATGACTATGTTAGAAGCGTGGTGGAGGCGAGCACGCCAGTCAGTCTAACGCCACGCGAGATAGAACGGGCATCGGGAGAAGACCCTGAGCTGAGACAGGTCAGGAGGTGTATCCAAACAGGACAGTGGGACGAATGTCAAGTGATATCCTATCGTCATGTGAAGACAGAACTGAGCACATATGGGCAGCTCATACTACGCGGGACGAGAATCGTCATTCCGAAGGTTTTGAGGAAGACCGTCGTGCAGTTAGCTCACGAAGGGCACCAGGGCATCCAGAAAACGAAGAACCGACTGAGGACCAAGGTTTGGTGGCCCAAAATGGAAGCAGATGCAGAGGCAGTGTGCAAACGCTGTCACGGGTGCCAGGTAGTCAGCGAGCAGACACCGCCAGAACCAATGGCACGAGTAATGCCGCCAACAGGCGCATGGCAAGCCTGTGGAGCAGATCTGTTGGGACCGCTACCAACAGGGGAGACTATCTTAGTCGTCGTTGATTACTACAGTCGCTTTTACGAGATTGCCATCATGAAGTCAACGTCAAGCCGAAAGGTCATCGAAGCATTGGAGGTGATCTTCGCAAGATTTGGATATCCATGCTCTCTACGTACTGACAACGGCCCACAGTTTGTAAGCGCAGAGTTCGCAGAGTTTCTACGAGAGCAGGGGATACAGCATCAACGAACAACGCCGCTGTGGCCACAAGCCAACGGCGAAGTCGAGAGACAGAACCGTACACTTATGAAGGCGATCAAAGTGTCGAGAGTGGAAGGGAAAGACTGGAGGCGAGAGATTCTTAAACATCTCCAAGCCTACAGGTCCACTCCGCAAGCAACTACGGGAGAAACTCCATACAAGCTGATGTTTGGGAGAGAGATGAGATCTAAACTGCCAGAATTGCCAAGAGAACCAAAGCTGGTAAACGAAGAAGTGCGAGACCGAGACTTTGAGAGGAAAACCGCAGGGAAGGACTACGCTGATGCGAAGAGACAAGCGAAGGAAAGTACTCTACAGCCGGGCGATCGTGTGTTGGTGAAGCAGGAGAAGAGAGACAAATTCTCCACACAATACGAAGCAACTCCATATGAAGTGATCGAACGAGACAGAGGGGAAGTCACAGTTCGAGATCCGGACGGGAAAGTGAAAAAGAGGAACGTTTCCTTTATGAAGAAATACGTAGCGGAAGAGGCAGCGACAACGACAACGGGTGAAGAAACAACCTGCGACGAGACTACGCGTGAGGAAACGTCAACAACACCAGACAAGGAAGCAGAGACTGAAATAAAGACAGGCAGTTATGTAACGCGATCAGGCCGAGTGGTAAAACCACCCGAGAGACTGACTTATTGATAAGGAGTGGAAGGAAATAAACTCCATGATCCAGGACAATGAATACGGACAATGAATACGGAAATGGACTGTCTAGTATAAAGTTAAAGTTTGAAGCATAGTTGATAATGCATGGAAATAACAAGTAGCAGCAATTGAGTAATGCATGAGTTTGATAGTCTATATACATTGTATAATGCATGTCTGAGGAAAGGAGGGATGTAGTGATGTGAAACATGTAATACTTTATATTGGCCACTCTAACTCTAATCCTAGTAACTCTACACCGGATGCAGTATGAACCCTCCTACCAGATGTAACTTAGTGCAGAAGCTAGAATACACGACTAGTGAGTAGACGTGCTTGTGTCTGTGTGATTCTTGAGTAACGTGCGACGCTACACCTTCGAGTACCAGAGTTATCAACATATTATTGATATGCTAGTAAATTTGTATCTTCTAAGAAATGACGTAGAGAATTCATTACCATCGCGTATTATTGGAGCATCCTCGCAGATATATCGCAGTCAGATATACAAAGGTAAAGCGTGACAGGTCATTATAATTTAACTAGTTACTCCCGCACCACGTGCCTGTGAAACTGATGTGTTAACAAAAGGCCGGTTATACCGATTATACAGATGTACATACCGATACAATTACTTCCTTCTACTACAACATTTACGCTACAATTACGATTTTCTTGTCGATACAATATTAGAATCATACCACATGGGTTTTGAGAACATTTGCATGAACACTGCTAATGCGATAGTCAAACGTGGGTCACTGATAAGCATAGGAAAGTAAATTTCTTCCACATCGACGTAAATCGAATAAAGTCACCTGTAGTTCTGATGTGGCCACTGCTGTGCAGAAGTCCTCTGCAGTCTGACATTGTTCTGTGTTGTTCAAGCTGGAGTATTTCATAACCTCTTCTCCTCTTGGTGGACGGCCTGCAATGGAAATGGAATTCAAAACACGTTAACAGAGCTTTCCAACAGTGCTTTCAGTCAACAGCGTAAGCTTTTCTTGATGTAAATCACATGTTAGTAACTTACAGCGGAATGTGAACATCATTCTGAAATGTGATAGATCATTATTGCATTATCATTATCATTTGATATTTCTCCTGAGTATTTCTATGCGATCCTAAAGGATAGAAACATCTCTTACCGATTGCAAATGCCAAATCGAGCGCATCTACGTCTTCGTCATCGGAGAAGCCATTTTTAGGCCATCGTGTCACGAGGAAGCCGTCTTCAACAGACACAGATACTTCTCCGCTGAATGTTGGCGATGTGACATCAACAATTATTGGGCCGATTACCTATTGTAAGGATTAAAAACAATGTAATTACCACTGCAAATTATGTATGGTTACCAAAAACGGAAATGATTAAGGTGAGGACATTCGTGTTGGGGATGATGAGATCATCACTTCTTTTGATGTATGTTCTCTGTTCACATCTATACCACCTAAAGGAGCGGTTGAAGTAGTGAGGGAATTCCTTGAAGCTGATGATACCCTCGGAGAGAGATCTAAACTATCGGTAGATCAGATTTGTCAGCTTTTGGAACTCTGTCTTGAGTGTACGTATTTTACCTATGACGGCAAATTCTACAAACAGTTACACGGCTGTGCCACGGGTTCTCCCGTTTCTCCTATCGTGGCTAATCTGTATATGGAGAGATTTGAGGCTAAGGCTATCAGTACTTTTCCGGGCATCCCTCCTGCAAACTGGTTCAGATATGTGGACGACACATGGTGTAGACTCAAGAAAGATGTGGCGGATGACTTCTTTGAACACATCAATCAATTTGACAAACACATCAAGTTTACCAAGGAGAGGAGTCTCAACAACACCCTACCTTTCTTGGATGCTCAACTTAGGGTTGAGAGCGATGGTCTTATCAACGTAGAGGTTTATCGTAAACCGACACACACTGACCAGTATCTCAATTTTGAGTCACACCACCCCTTGGAGCATAAGCTCGGTGTTATAAGAACTTTGTATAACAGAGCCGATAACATCGTTACGTCTGTGGAAGCCAAAGCCAAGGAGCAGAAACACCTCAAGAAGGCTTTATCTAGATGTGGTTATAAGTCTTGGACTTTTAATAAGGCTTTGAAACCCACAAACGCATCTAGGAAACCTTCACGAAACTCTCAACTGGATAGAACCAAAACGGTGAACACTACAATTCCTTATGTTCAAGGAGTGTCGGAAAAAATCCGACGTCTGCTGCAGAATCATAACATTGCCACCAATTTCAAGCCCTATTCCACTTTAAGACAGAGATTGTTTCATCCCAAGGACAAAATCAAGAACGACATTAAGTCTGACGTTGTTTACCGACTGAAGTCTGAGGACCCGCATTGTAAGGACACCTACATCGGTGAAACTAGCCAGCCCTTGAGGACAAGATATAAACAACACTGCAGAGCGAGCAACAGTGGTTTTTCTTCTGCTATATGGCATCATCTCAACAGACATAACGGACATTCGTTCCAGCTTGACTCTACGGACATCTTAGATAGGGAATCGCGATGGTATGAACGTGGTGTCAAAGAAGCAGTGTATGAAAGGATCCATCGACCATCACTTAACCGGAAAGGGGGCCTTCGGATCGAACTTTCCAGTACATGGGACAGTGCTTTGAAACGTATTTGATTATCTATTGTGGGTCTGTTTTTGGAATTTAATGTTTTATAAGCCGCTTTGACATACCTTGTATTGTAGAACGAACATCTATTTATTCTGAACATTTTTAGAACGCTTTTTTCGTTACCTTTTGTTTATTTAGAACTTAGGAATTAACATTCTTTACGCATCCGTAAGTAAACTTCTCGTTGAAAAAGGGCAGTCGGATGGACGCCCGAAACGTCCGATTTTTATCGAAATTTATCCAGATGTAAAGTTTAAATCGTACTACTCCATTTAATCTTTAATACATATATACATGATTGTCTGCTCACACCATACTATGTATAAGAACATGCCATGCTTCCAAATAGAAAAGAAAGAAACCTTTTTAAACGTTCATAATTCATACCTTTGTCGTTCGTAGTCCGGCCTTGTTTATGGCCGTTATTCCCAAGTAGAATTCACTGCCTTCTCCGAGTCCAGAGTGCCTGGCATAAGGAAAATAATGTGAAAAACAAATCTATTTTTCTTGCTCAAATACAGTATAAAAAAATTAATCAGTGATAAAGACGAAAACAAAGCTAAAGCAAACCATCGCGAGGACACCAGATTACATCTTATACCTGGTATTAAAGAAGGTGTGCCCATTAGTTGGAGTAAGTGGCATGATGTCAGGGTCTATCACACCTGACTCCGTGGAGCTCAGACCCACCAGGTAATCCTGTATGCTGCTCTCACCATCAGTACCGTTCCAGTAAACTATCAACTGGGGGGATGACTCGGTAAGTTATTTTCGCAACAACAACAAAAAAACACGTAATTTTCATATTCAGAATGAATCTTGACGGATATGTAATAAAACTAAGCTCATTTCGGGATCAATTTTTTCGTGCTGAATTTACATATTCATAACTAATTATGGGTCTTCCAAGTTATCAATGATAATCCAATAAGATTTTTTTGCAATCATTTGGATGAAACCATTGGATGAAAAATTCACGAAATAAAAAAAAAATACTTGGAAGTCAGGGAAGCCAACGAGGATGACTTTCAGTTAAGTAGGTCATACATGTCATCGATTTGCAAGGAGAATTATAAACAGTGCCAATATAAGATATATGTTCAATGATAGTTGAGAATTTTTTAAAGTATTTTTTGCTTAATGGCCTTCGTGTTTCTTTTCTTCTTTCAAGCTCATGATGTAATATCTATGTCTAGACTAATTAAGGAAAGAGCTGCCGGGTATGAAGTAACCACATTCATATAAAGTCTAGAACACTCACGTGTTTATCCCCCGTTAGGAAGGAGTGGTCGGCTAGCGGTCCCACAGACTCACAACTCTCAAACAGCTCCATCCAGTCTGTATAGGAGAAACTGGTCTTGTTGCCGGAAATAAACTCAGGTTCACGGTCAGGAAACATGTGTGGGTCTTCAACTTGTCTGGCCACTGACCTACGAAAATAAATATAACAAGTGTTTTTTTATTGTACAACCGTTATATTTTTGTGTCATTCCAACTTCCAAGGTACCAAATAGTTTGTGCCGCATTGTAAAATACCTTTGCTAGATATGCAATGAAACAACTAAGTAAAGAGATGTTTAATGGACTGTAACCTGCTCGGGGTATTCATATTAGTAAAGTTTTTCACAGGTTCATGAAAGATCAATTACAAAAAAGGTTAGGGAACCCAAAATTCATTACGGGGGGGAAGGGGGTATTTTATGCTTATGTATATACGTTTCTTTTAATCTTGCAATCTGTATATACGTCTGTATTTGTATGTATGATGAACACTGTAAGACTAGTTGTGATACGACTAAAGGGTATCGTAATAAACGAATTGATAAAGGTAGTTCATGGTACTGTCTTTAGGATATTGCACACTTGTTTTTGGCCTGTGTTACACAACATCTCGCTGTCGTGGGAGGAGGGCTTATCGGGCCTCCTCCCGACAGATTTCGGCTATATACGTGTGACTAGAGAGTCCATTTCTTATAGTCACCATACGAGCTCAAGATTCTTGACCACTATGAAAATACATCCAATAGGAACTTACAGACAATTCTCAGGCTGACAGTAATTGGTCCATGGTAGCACATGATCATACATCAACAGGATTAGGATGTTTCCTATTTTCCTGACTTTGAGGTGTTGGCCATCAAGCTTATCGTGGCCTGACCAGTGGAAGGGCTGGTAGAAGCTGGATTTAGACATGCTCCTAACTTGCTTGCATACTACAGAAGGCCCTTAACCAGCTGGGGAGTACCCCGAGGAGAGCAGAAGTTCTGGCCCAAAACATTTCTGAATGGAGAAGCTTGCTGTCCGATGTGCCACTATGTCTAAGTAATTAACTTACCTGCATGTTGAAGATGGGTTTTCCACGGGTACTTTCCTGAGCATGTCGTCCACCATCCAAACTCCTCCGTTGCCGTCCTTCACCGCCCCCGAGTTGACGTGTATGTTCTCTATAGCGATGTTTGTGACTGTAGGACTGGTGATGTCGTACACTATCCCGTCTGAACAGACCGGTACGGACGGGTCCAGGGCACGGTTGTACGCCACCACTGTGCAGTGGTATGTACCTGGGGCAGGGGCGGTGTAGCTAGCGTGTGTCTCATCTGTCGCCTTTCGGGTCATCTGATCATAGAAATATGATAATCGAAATTTTTGGATTGCTATATCAGCATAAAAGTAATTTAGTTTTTATATCCATATCTATTTGAAAAATAGCATTATACATTACATATATGTACGTCGGTCAGGCAGCTATAGTTGGTGGCTGTATTGATACAAATATAATGAACAACAACAAGAACAAAATAGACAGTACAAGATACAACGCTTTCATGGTCACATCTTTTTTAAAGATCGTTCACACAACCATTGAATTTTTTTTTCGCTTTGCCCTTTGTCTCCGATAAAGGGCAATTTTCGAATTAAAACTCAAGAATAGTTCGCAAAATTAACACAAAAGAAACTTAAACTCTCTTCTGTGATATTTTTTTCATTCATAATTTTACCCAATAAAAGACAAGTTGTAAAACATTGATATGTTTTCCAAACTGCTTAATGACACCTTAAGCTTTTGTCTGTGAAAGAGAAAAACATACTTTCTTACCTATCTAACTTTTCTACAGGTCATATATCTTCTTTCACATTTTACAATCGCCGCTTTGAAGTACTTGACGGTAGAGTGGAGAAATTCAGGTTGGGATTTTTTGTTTTTAAACGTTTACAGAGCTGGAAGTTCTAAACACTTCAGCATTTATGCTACAGCTACATGTATATCATCATAAATATATTATGCATTTGCAAAAACAACTTTATCGGAAGCCTTACCATTCGCGGTTCCGGCACATCAAAGTCATCTGATGTTCTACACCGGGTGTCAAAGTAAACGTGGTAAAACTTAACGCCACTCTCGTGATCAAAGAACCCGTTCCAGTTGCAGTCGACACTCGCATCGGTCTATGGAAAAGGATAAACACAAATCCACATCTACAAATTGACACTGTCGTTGCTGTTACCAAGCAAAGAGCCTCATACGTATTCATGATCAGTAATAGATATGGCAAGTGCAAGCAAACATACACTTAGATTAGAAATATGAATATTTCAATTATCATAATCTCTATTTAATTTGTCTCAATTATAGAATTTGTACGTAGCAAACAGCAACAGCAGCCGGCAAGATGTCCGTAATCCCCACATACTTCTTGTACGCCTTTGCATTACCGCACGTGCGCCTTGAATATGTCAAGTCTATTTGTAGCTGCGGATGCCAATGCGAAACAATTTCAAGTCAAGTTCCGCTGCCCAACATACAATAATCATCGCAGCTGGTAGTCTACTTTATTTCTTTAGGAGTCTGGGCATTGCAGAATATATCATTGATATTTACCTTTATTTAATTAATACCTAGATAGCCGGTGTCCTCCCAACTTAAGAGCCCTACCTGGGTTACTGGCACCTGACTTATGTCAAAGCCTTACCTGGAAATCCATGTCAATTTGGTCGGGAAGACTATCCATCACGTGACCTGGCTCAGGAGGGCTGATATCAACGGTGATCTAGAACACATTTTAGTCTGTTCAATACGACCGAGGACAGAATCAATATATAACAATTATACGGTTGGAAATGTTTCTAGAGCGGACATTGTTCAGTCGCCCCATCAGAGTAGAGTTTGAGAAAAGGAAATACAAAAAAAGGACACTGATTTTTAGCAAAATGCAGAACATAACATTAGTTAACCTTCATTCCCTGTTGTTTTCTAGAAATGTTTTGCCTTCATGATCACTTGCTAGAAAAAATGTTTTTAAATGAGAATACAGTCAATCCTGTGCTGGTGATTGTATACATATAATATAAGTTGGTTTACCTGAAGAGTTTTTGTGGTGACCAGACGTGCCCTGTTGGTGACAGTCACTACCAGGTGGTAGTCGTGGTTGTGCCCACCAGTGGGAATGGCCATCTTGGACGCGTCTGGTACGATCTCGTACCCAGTCATATAACAAGGAGACATGGGTGAGCACACACACTCTCCCATCAGGCACAGATTCGGGTCCTGAGAGAAAAAAGTTCACACGATCAATATAAGACCAGACATTATGTACTTTCCTTGGAAATGTTACAGCGAAGCAGAGATTTTGCAAAGTTGTAATTACATCGAAATATACCAGCTGTCAAGATCGTTGGATAACAAAGTTCTTTGTGCATAGACGTTTCAGTGACCGTCTGTCATAGTGCTGCGTACCTAAACGTAACATCAGGTACAGGTACCGGCACAGAGGTTTAGGTACAGGTAACCTGTACCTGTACCTGAACAATTTGAAAAATTAACATGTGTTTTTCCGAACTTCATCAATGACAAAAAAATAAATTGTTTTCAACTTGTCAGTATCTTTATTCAAAGAACATAACTAGGTTTCCTACCGCAAATCTCCCTTGGCCTTGCTATCAAAACTCCCGGCCTGCCTGAATGATCTGTTGCATATTAGTTACGCTGTTCCAAGGTGTCACTTTGGTCACGTTTGGTGTTGCATGAGGTCAGGACATCAGTCACAAAATAAGCACATACTTGGTGTCAATTTATATCGGTACAGTACCGGTACTTCATGATCCGGTATTTTGGACCTGTACCGAATCATTTTTACGGTACAGTACCGGTACACAGTACCGGTACGCAGCACTAGTCTGTCACTATCCTCAGGGCAATACAAGCTGGAATTTCGCACTGAAGCTAACTGTAGCTGGCTACATATGCGGTCCAAAACGTAGAATATGTACATGATTATAAGCATACTAGTTGGTAGTTTATGCAGTGTTTAGAATGCGGTCCCAAACTAGCCTGGAATCCAAACCTACCGAGAGACTCGGGAGCTATAATAGGTTTGGATTCCAGGCTGGTCCCAAACGTAAAAATAGTATATTACTATCATATTATTCACGAAGCAAGTTCGTTTACAGTAGTGTAAATGTAGATATACAACAATTGATAGAAGTTTACGTAATATATGCAACATATCTTGGTACGTTTATAGGAAACATTATAACTATTTTACCGATTCCGTTCGAACGGCCAGGTCGCCTGTTCCATGTACAATGCTGTAGTCATCCATGTCAAACAGCTCCCAGGAGATAGTGTGCAGTCCGCTGTGGATATCATAGGCCTGAAACTCCACCCTGTAATAGTAATAGTAATTAGTAATAGAAATACTAACAGTAATAGTAATAGCAAGCAGGCCGGCAAGGTCAAAATATCGACTGCATCATCAAAACTATCCAATTAGATGCCAACGCTGATGACAAAAATCAAATAAGAAGAAACAACAAACAAACAAAGAAATGAAATGCAAGCACATCTAGAATATCTCTAAAAAGGGGCATTGGCTTTCCGCGCAGCGGCACGGCGGCCTCGCCACGGCACGCGTTTTAAACCACGCACGCTGGGTCACCCATACTCTTCCATTAATCGTGACCCTTTTCTGTATACCTTAGTATTAGTCAAGACTCAGCAGTCAATGATATGAATGACTTATTCTTTTAAAATCAAGTTCAGCAAAAGCTCTTCCAACCTCATCGCCCAAAGTTCCTTAAGATTATGAACCGCTAGGTCCAGTTCTCCGTCTTTCTCCAGCCAAAGGTCCTCGATGATGGGTGGGGACGAGTCGATGTGAACAGTGACGACATCGGTCTTCTCGTTCCCAACAATATCAGTGGCCTTGATCCAAACCATCATCGTGTTGCCGTCATACCTGGAGACAAATGCAACAAGCAAATCGAAAGGCAACATTTTCGACTTGACTTGACAACACTTGACTTGACTTCGAGCAAATGCATGGTGTTTACCTGTACATGATCGATCTAGCCTAACAAACTACTGCTCTGTTAATTCTTCCTCAAACATATTAATGTATCATGTGACCTGCCACGAATACTACAGGGTGTCTGTTACACCTCCTCCGGTTACCATGGCAGCCGTCTAGTCTTGCTTGGAGAAGAAGAAACGGAGCAAAAAGTATATGTTTGCCTTCCGTGAAGGTATACATAAAAATTGGAATACAACTGAATTTCATATGCAAATAAACACAGCAAAAGTAGTCTATTACTGGTAATATTAATATGCTACATTCCGAGAGTCGTTCTTTTGAATATTAATTTGATAAGATAGTCGATTGAATTCATTGATTACGTGATAATAGCACTATTGCACTTGCAGGAAGATAGAAGAGGGAGATAATTTCTTTTATGATTAACCTTGACACTGTAAGAGACTGGGCACCACTGTGGAGATCATCCACATCAGTCCAGCCGGATGGTGAGAGACTTTCTCCGCCCTGGTTGTCCACTCCATACGCCACCTGTAATGTTCGCAAACAATGTATTGCGTCTAGTAAGTTATATCATGCAAGTATGTACGATAATGTGTAATGTGCTCAAAGGGCTAATTGCAACAAGAAACTGTTGATAGAAAAATAGTACAGATAGTTCAATTTAAGAATGGTGACAAGTTGAACAAGTGACAATTCCTTACGATTTGTGTATTGAGTTCGTTCAGACCCCAAAAGTGCCTAGGTGCAAATATGTTAACAAGTTTTCGTACTGTTTACTAGCAGGATATATTTTACACCGAGGGGTTGCTAGCCCGTCCCTTTTAACATAGTCGAACACGAGACCCCTATGTTACGTTCCTTCCAAAAGACGGGTGCAGCCCCAACCGCGATGTCAGGCTGCTACATGTTGAGCTATTGCTAGGGACATCCCAGCTCTTCTGGTTTCATGACAGCATATTTTACCTGAAATCTGACCACGCCCTGCTCGTTGTCTATTGACTGTCGTGAACGACCCCCTGTGCTGACGTCATCATACGTGGCCGAGTTGTGCAGTCCGCTGAAGGCCCGGATGGGCGCCAGGAAGCGGCCGTTGTGGTGGGTGTGCTGGATGAAATGATCTTGGTAATAGACTGTAATGGGATCCCCCAGGTTCGTTTGCCACTGTATGAGAGTAAGATGAAGTGACGCTTTGATTAGTCAGTCTTTCTAAATGTATGTCTTGACTATTGCAGTGTTGATTTTCATAATCCTTTCATTCCTCAAGTCGATACTATTATTGCATTTATTACTACCAACCTTTTCACATCTCAGCAAAAAAGCGACATTTATTCTTAATTTAAGTTATGTTACTCGTTTTTCTACCAAACCGTTGGCCGATTCATCTCCCCATTTCACCAAGAAGTTAAACTCTTGCAAAGGTATGATTTAGACAATATTTTATGTCACCTTCATCCTGTATACTATTGTTTTGCTTTGCTTTGATTTATTGCAATTAGCTCTCAGGGATGGATTTTGTACTAAAGTTATTATCATCATTACCATATATTTCGTTCATGTGATGCATCGTTGATGCTATAGAATTTACCGTTCATAAATTAAATCTAACACGCGTGAAAACATGTCTTTAAAAATGAGTTACACGAATATGAACAAGGTAATCACCTGGTAGTCGGTGTCGGCAAGTGCAGTGTTGGCAAAAATCGATCCAAGGTCCCCTCGGTTTTCATCAACGTCCACAGTTATGTCCGACAGACTGTCATAGATGAAGAAGCGACGACACAACTACAGGAAAAATGGACTTGGATTACCTTTGGCTTCGGATGAAATTATATTGACACTGCTAGTATAGTAGATTTATGTGTTATTTGATTATCTTGTATGTGCGCATGTGTGTGCATGTTTGTTTTTATGTATGTATGTATGTATGCGTTTTGTTGTGTGTACATGTTTGTGTTGATTTGTGTATGTGTACGTGTGTTTAATTTGTTGTGTGTATGTGTGTACATGTTTGTGTTTATGTTCGTGTGTGTGTGTGTGTATGTATGTGTGTATGAGTGTGTGTGTGTGTGTGTGTGTGTGTGTGTGTGCGTGTGTGTGTGTGTGTGTGTGTGTGTGTGTGTGTGTGTGTGTGTGCGTTTGTGTGTACTCGTGCGCGTATTTGTACGTGTGTTCACTTGTGTCCTTGCGCGTTCATGTCTATTTATTTTTTTCGTTTACCTCAGGCTCGTTTGACCACACACATACCCAACATATACAAACATCTTAAAAAGAACACGAAAATATCTACAGGTATGTACAATGACAAAATTAAACCGGTACGTAAATCTGCGCTTGTCATGTCTATGCATGTTTCTGCTGCCTGCTTTCGCGTGTGTGTGTGAATGTATGCTTGTGTGTGTGTGTGTGTGATTGTATGCTTGTGTGTGCATGTTTGTGTGTGTGTGTGTCTGTACGTACATATATCTTTCATCTAATGAGTTAAACATATGGCTTTACATGTTACCTGTATGTTTCCCGTTTCCACGCCCCCTGATGCATCCTCCACGGCCAGGACGACAGAGAAGACCCCCGGAGTGTTCACGTCCATGTCAAACTGCACCGAACTCGTCGGTGCATTCACAACCACTGGTACATAGAAACACGTCATGCAATATTTTCTACAAGTCACTAAATATACAACACCAAAGCTACAGACATATGCTATATAACTGAGTCAAATAATGCCTGTCGTACACATTGATAATAGCAAAAAAGCAATCTACATACAACATGTGATAAATATTCATCATCAACTTCTGAAGTTATATTTCCCACGAACAATTGGCACCAAAATCATATCCTTCTAGGCAAAGATAGTACAACACGTTGAACATTTTTTTGGTGCCTCTACTGTAAGGTGTAGCGTTAGGTTAGTTTGTACGGTGAAGAAAGCAAGGCGAGGCTTATTTTACTCGTGAAGGGGATAAGATGAAGAAAACATCTAATATCACAACAAAGGCTTCAAGAGTTGGCGTAACATTTCTAAAAGCAGGTTACTTACGCTCATGGATGGGAGGGTATGTCTCCGTTAGCTCCTCCCCGGCCCTCTGCAGCTGGTAAACATCAACCTTGTACCGTCCTACTCCCGACCCCGTGTCGGCCCAGCCCGACCAACGGGCAGTTATCCTTTGCTACACCAAAAAACATCGAGGATAATGGAACTAAGGATTAATTTTTATCCTAGCGTCCTAATGCTACCCCTGAATTCTACATTGCTGGAAGTCAATTGATTGTCCTGTTACATCACATACATTGTTGCCTGTTTATAATGAGCTTTCCACACACACGAATTCATGGATGCAACAAAAGACAATAGATTATATACTTGATGATGAGGCTTATAAGTTTATCACTCTTACGGGATATTTTTCTTAATGGTTAGTCGTCAGTTGGCCATAGATGACAGGACAGCTGGCACTTATGCCTTAGGATGAGATCTCTATTTTCCCCGAGCTTATTTCTCTATTTCCTTCTCTATATTTGGAACATTTGAAACATTTGGAACATTTGAAACATTTGGAACAATTGGAACATTTAGAAAGATAACACTTTGGAACAATTGTAACATCTTAAGCTGGACACCATTGGTCAAAAGAAGGAGGAAGTAACCAATCACAGCTCAGAAACGATCCAATATATATATCCTGTATATTGGTGCGAGCCGTATATTCCTTTGTTTTGTTGAAGATTTTGAGTATTTTACGTTATTTGCGACGGAAATTGACTAGAATAATATAGCATTTGGTGATTTTGTGTAGATTTATCCAGATGGAATAGAAGCGGACCGACCGACTGTGGACGGAGAAAGCTTGTTGTATTGAAGGCTGGTCTGGGCATGTTTGGGGCTCCGTACTCCGGTCGGTTTCGGAGCTAATCAAACAGTATTCATTGACTAGAATACTTTGAGATATCTGCAATACAATCTTCATTGTAGATGCCATGTTTATCTATGTACACTGTTGTTGTGAAATCATTAGTTCTGTTTGGCGAACAGACTCTCATCATGGTGGCAAACGTACTGCGTTAAACGCTTTAATACCATAAATCGACAGTGGCAGAGAAAGGTACCATCAACATGCATATGTTTTGTTTAGTTAAATTATAAAGATCCGTATACCCAAGCTTTTTCAGATAATCATATACATTTTAATGAGATAGAGAAAGCTATCTAAAACTTCTGACACTTTTGAGATTTTCCTTAATCCACACTGGGTTTAACATTCGGGAAGCAGAGGCTAGGGCAAGGGACAGGACGTCTTGGAGCATCCACCTGGAAAGCAAGGGGCCAGTTCCTGGCCTGTGCACGTATGCAGGTAGGTAGGCATTTTGTATTATGCACTGCTCTACCTCGATGTCTTCACCGACGAATACTAACCTTGTACGTCAATGACGGTTAGGCATCGAGGTAGATATGATCCATTCTCAGTCACTGAAGAAAGATCATTGATGCTGACTATTAATGGAATTTAATTCGATCACTTATTATTTTATAATGTAATTTTACTAACCTGCTTTGTGAAAAACTCCCCGAGATGTAACATGTCAGATAGAGGGCCTGCATTAGTCGGCGTTGTGTAGTCAAAACTGGAGGTTTAACAAATAAATCTGTCAGTCAAAATATGTTGCTCTTTGTTTGCAACAATGCAACTATCCATGTGACTCTACAGATAACGCTTGTTCAACATAATCCACGATTATTTCTGAAAACAGTCAATTGACACCGATTTCGCAAAACAATAAACCATCATTTCTTTCGTTACATGGCGATATCATTGATTACCTTTGTCTTTGATGCTATACATAATATATTTCTTCTCTAGTCCTGTTGATACAAAAAATATATCAATTTTAAAGGACCTCTTGTGGCGTTGAGAACCGTTTTCCGCGAGGAAGATACTCCCTAAAATTATCTTGCCACAAATTACCTTTATAAAGCAGGTGTTGCTTCTTTCTTGTGTTTAATAGAGTGATTATCTTCGCCAAGAAGATTTTGTTTTCTGTGCGTCTGTGCGTCTGTGTGTATGTGTGTATGTAAATGACCAACATAACTCAGGTTTTGCTTTAGACTTTGAAAGGGAATAACTCAAGAAGGGCTTGATGGATGGTCATGATTTTTGGTGTATAGATAGCTTGAGTGATGATTTACATGATTAAATACTCATTATGCAAATCTGTATCTAATTTGCATAATTAATTAGGAAAGTTTATACATCCGCCGCATTTCATGATCGGACTCTCAAAAATGTGACATATGTTATACCAAAAATCGTTTTTCTTATTTTTCTTGTTTTTCCTTCTACAAAGAAAATGTTTCTGTCAGCAAGAATATTATTCTGTTTACAAGAATCTCTGTATTAGGCACAAACAAAAATACCTGTTTTAATCAACAATTTTTTTCTTAAGTTAACATGAACCAAGAAAGTTCAAGAAAATAATTCTAGTAAAATCTAATTTAAAAAAAAAAACATATGGGAAGAATCTGTAAGAATACAAATTTGACGAAACAAAAAACAAATCTTATATTAAGCAGGGAAAGCAAATTTTTCTTATTTTTCTAGAAAATACTTATTGGAAAACAGCATGCTAGAAATATTTTCTTGAACTTTCTTTGATTAAGTTAACTTAAGAAAAAAATTCTATGTGTAAGAATTGACATAGAAAGAACTTCCCAGAAGGTTTCTTGAATTTTCTTGTTTTTCTTTTGTATAAGAAAATCTTAATCAACATAAGACAACAAGAAAAATTTGTAATCAATGAGAAATACCCACAATACGTCAATCATAAAGGTTAAAATCATTTGGCGAAGATATGAGGTCGTGGAACTCTATTTAAGATATAGAATTGTCTTAGCACAAAAAATCACGATAAAGCAGCTACAAGTCCACACGGCTAAGTCACAAAAACGTTCAAATACTCCCATCCGAAAAATATTTGGAACATTTGTTATGCTACGTACGGTATCGTATTCAGATCATTTACTAGATACTGATAAATCACACTTTGGCTCACCCGAACTTTGCTGATATAGTTCGATAGGGACCATCGTTGTAGTAAACGTTGTACTGTCTCCTACTGTCATAGTTGTACACAGCCATGAATCCTCCTAGCTTTGTGGAGATATCAATGTTCAACCTGTGGCAGAAACAGACCATAGACAATGTCTTCATTACGGGGACTTTAGTAAATTAAGCCATATATTATGTCGCATGAGTTTTCATAAAAATAGTCTAAGCCATTATCTAAGTCAATATAGCATAGAGTTTAGATTTGATTTGATTTGAGGATGACATCAAGGCAGGGTTTTACCCATTATCCATACTGCTTTCTGACCATTTCTGAGCCAGCATACACTCGCACACACGCCGGGATTTTATCCAAAGACTATATACTGCGCTTAAATATACAATAAGAATAAGAATATACAAGATTTGTCAAACGCATAGAACTGATTGGGACTTCGATTCCGATGACGCATTAAGAATCTTTAATCACACCAAAAATAAAATAGATAAATGAATCAAAAGTTAAAGGCCGGAATACTACAATAAAAGGGGTTTATGCGCAATTTTATATATTTTAACCATATCTTTTTTTTCTGGACCATGTCTAACGTTGATGTCTCAGTGGCCTCTAAATGAACCATAATCAGGACGTTTTATCTTAACATTTGTGTATGATACTTTGTAAACTGTGAAGACACATTTTTACAAATCAATATTAATATACAATCAGGAATTTGTAGATTTCAAGATTCTAAATTATATGCTAGAATGTGATAATAAAATCAAAGTGTACTTACTCGTCCAGGTGCGAAGGTGTGAAGGACACGCTGACCTCCCTGTCACACTGTACAGGTGCCAGGGGAGGGTCGTCACGACTTAGGGACTCGTCACAGCTTCGGGAGCCAATGGTGACTGTCGAACCGCCTACGGGTGAACAAAGTATCATGGACGTCTCCTAGATTATATATTTGCATGTCCCAGTCATCTTTTGGGAACCAATGTCGTTGGTTTTCGGTGTTAAATCAGTCAATAGCTGGTAATGATGTTTAAGTAATTATGTTTAGATTTTATTTACTAATTGAATGACTTTTTGTCCATCCAAAACAAGCAAATTCCTGTAATAACCGCGCTCTCCGCGTTCTCACTGCGACCTTAAACTGGCCAGAGCGCATTCAAAGCGCCGAACCCCCGTCCAAAAAACGTGCTCAAGTGGAATTTTTCCTGCGACCCTTGCGAACTCACAGCGCGACCAAAATCTCGAATGTCTCGAGAATTTTCAAGATTGAAGTTACGGTAAGTACTGTTACGGGGCCTTGCTTAAGTGCCTCTTATCATGGGCTCAATGGGGGCAAGTAGGTTTGCTGTCAGCCCTTGAGTGCAAATGTTACCTCTGCGAAGCCACCATGACAGTGAGCTCTCCACTGGGCCGACCTTGAAGTCCCGGATGTAGGCATGATAAGTAGGGTTCGGTTTGTCATACTTGAACTGCCACTGGAACTCCAGACGAGTGGGAATCTAAAAATGAGAAGAAGAAAAAGTGAATGAGTAATTTACCTTAAAGTATACAAGAAACAATTGTACTATTGAAATTGAACAGGTGTGAGAAAAACAGTGTTACCTTGTTGGTCCATGTGTTGAGATTGTCAGTGTCTATTTCTGCTGTGCCGCCATTATTGCCGTACAGATATCCAATCCAATGCAGGTACGTTGGCCGAGCAGTAACTGTGAACATTGAATTTAATCGTGTAATCTTTGACGTTGTAAAAGTACGTGCAAAGTGACCCCCCCCCCCCGAGAAAACCAAGGTTATTGATTATACTGAACTCTCCATGTCCAGGGATCCAGGAATATCTTTCTGTGATTTCACATCAAGACATAACAAAAGCAAACTACAACTGCACTTTTGACAAATCAACTAATAATTAACATTGAAGCTAAAGAAATGTAGACGAATAGAAAGGTAATGTTATAGATCAATTCTATTATTTTGTTATAGATCAATTCTATTATTTTGTTTCAAACGGGGAAAGTAGCCTACTTTGTTTGCAGTGATGACCAGAGAAGCCTGATGAGCACCTACAGGACGTAGCCAGCTCACAGGTTCCCGGGAAACACAAGTTGCTGTCCGAACGCCAGGAACAGCGTCCTGTCAGAGCAGACGATAATGGTAGTTAAAGGTTATAAAGATGGTTACATGTACTATGTACCCTATATAATATGTAACACCCCGTGGGGCGTCGAATGATCCAGAAGGTAGGCCAATGGACACGAGATTAAGAAGACAATATTGTTTTTATTGCTAGACGCTGTGTCCATGTGAAAGGCACTTTTAACGCCTTTTGTCACACCTTTTGTAAAAATGGGTACCTGTCTTCTGTTGGGGAGGCAAAAGGAGGTGTAAGGAGAACGACGGTCGCCTTCTCTCAATAGCGTACCCTATATATACAAATTCAATTTACAATCCGCCGACCCTATACAGCCTTAAAATGGCTATGTGACAAACCTTAATTCTATTTATTTATTGCTATGTGGAAGTCCTCCTCATTTTCTACTTTTAACAAATCTACTTACTTAGCAAAGGCAATTCGCCCCTTGATGATAAGCTACTGATCAAGTAATTGGTTACACTATGTGTCAAGTTAATTATAAATCAAAAGTTCCGAAAATATTTCTTTACTTGACAATTTTTGTTAGCAAATGAAATGTAGGAACCAAGACAGTGCACAGTGCAGCTTATAAGATTGTTTTACAAGTCAAACACATAAAAGAACGAAATAGGGACCAATATGGAACAATGGACCAAGTCGAATTACCGACTGAAACATTGACAATGACATTGTGTGAACACAAAAATATCAAGTTACGTTCAATCCCTGTAGACTTACGTTCACAGTTCAAGCCATCTACGTCAAATGCTCGCGCAGGACGCCTATTGTGAGTTCCGTAGTCATGGAAACAAACTGGGCAGATGTCATTCCAGCACAGGTGCGCGTCACAGTTGGAGTCCGTGCAGATCCCTGAAGGATGATGTATTTGAATAAATGAGAACTATAGGAGCATATTATGTTTTTTTTCCACGACGTCATGTTATCTCGTGGGGCATAGTTAACGTCAACCGAACGTTAAAATGAATGCCTGTCTCCAGTCTTCAAGTCGGTATACAGTCAATAAAAATATACAGTTTTATTTCGAGTTCTTCAGGCATCAAAACTATAAACAAACATAGAGTTAAAAAGGCTTTGATTTTGACTTGACTTGATCATGCCTTGACACAGATCATTCAAGATTGGGCCCTGTCCTCGAAAGTTTATCGGCAGAATAAGTCATATATTTGTGCTCTAACAGGCTATGATAAAGTGGATTCAATAGCATTTACTTACTAGCACACAGATTTCCGGACTGCTCATACCCGCTACAGCAGAAGTAAATAGTTCTAGAGCATGTAGCGCCCCTATATGATGTACGGTACCTGAAAAAATAATCATAGTTCAATAGTTAAGGATTATTTTAGTAATCCAATGACTCAATATAGAGTGGATCAAATATCTATCAGTTCATATGGTCACTGCCCTTAACCTCAGATGATGCTCTTATGTATCTTTACTACGTTGGTGAATGGAATATCCGAATGCAGTCAGTGCCATGATTGTACTCTGCAAACTTTCACAACATTCTTAATGAGGGCAAATACTTACAGTAAGACAAAATACATCAAGTACAGTCATTGTTTTCTGCCCAGCCTATTTTGAGCATGTACCTTATAAAGCTAGAGACAGCGAAATAAGGAGAGTAACCTTGTGCAGGTTGACCAACTAAAAGTGCCACAGGACGTGGTGTATCTCTGGGAGTAGGACTCCCTGCAGCCATAGTACTCGATACTCGAACAGACGTTACTCCTACAAAGGATGAACAAACAAACAAACACTGTTTCAACGTCACCTGGTTTACAGCAATACTGCACTTTGAAATGCTTACTGTGTAAAATCAGGTTGGATGTCATATATCTTATCCCGTTATTCAGCGCTAGCTTTGAACTAAAGAAACGCGCTGAATGTTAAAATCAACTGCATTCAGTCAAGTATACATGTACGTGAACAAGTCAGATAAGCAAGTAGTAAGTGAGCTTCACATGGCTACATGTATCATTGTGTTGATAGTACAAAAGGTGTAGATAATATTGTAGTTGAGTACCCAGTCAGAGATTCCGAAGGAACGACCGCCAACAGTAAGGGCAGCAAGCTCAGGATGAAACCCATGATGCACTGCGGTGATGGAGTCACTGTTTAGGAACCTCACCTTTTGGGGGGGGGGGCAAACAAGGTATATCATACTGACATGTATCCTTTAATTTTGTTAAGATGACTTTTTTCTTACTCATGCACCACCGATAAGGAAGAATACAATTAAATCAACCAAAGTTGATATTGACAAAAACCAGTCCGGTGTGCATTACTGTCAACAGCACCAGTTTAAAACACAAAAATAATACATTGAGTATTATTCATATTAACATGTATCAAATAAATATACTGCAGTGTATTCCATATATGCGCCATAATTCACATAAGGACTAACAGAATGCATTTACCGTCTCAAGAGCCGACAACAATTCTTTCCTGTCATAACCTGTCTAAATCACACTTCAAGGAGCCTTTCCACTGTTCACGACAGAGGCCCAATCAGCCCCTGACAGCGAGAAACTGAAAAATAAAGGCTACTCTTGTCCTTGCTATGCTTCCCTTCCTGCAAAATCACAGCAAGGACAAAAAATGATATAAAGAATTATTAAAATCTCTCAATATTGTTTAGATTACATATACATTTCGTAACGTAAACTAATTTAACACAACTGCAGCATAATATAACGTAGCATAGCACAGTCCAACACAACACAACCTGGCATTACATATTACATAACACTGCGTAACATAGGACTACAAACAGGACTCACCGAACTCAACAAATCAGCCTCTACTTGTGTTAATGTACAGCGTACGAGTCAGGAGAACAGTCAGTAAACTCTTAAGCTCCAAGAGACGATGCTTCACACAGGCGGCACGGCTTACTTTTACAAACAAGCGAACCTGTGTAAGAGGAGACACGGCTGACTGATTAAAGTGACAATCTTGCCCTGTCACATGCCAGGTTGTGCAGGGGGACGAATGACTGACTGATCTTTGAAGTTTAATCTTCGTCCGGTCAAATTTATACAACACAATTAAAAAGTACAAAGGCATATTTGCGAAACAGTTTGGAGCATATCTTCGCAAAGAGACTAGTGTTTACAATCTTTACTACCAAGAAATTTGTTACAAATAACTGTTAGTTACAGCAGTCTTTGTTGACAAGAATTCTTCAAATAAACAGGAATTTTGAAGACTGAATATCACCCCATCGAATGTTTTAGATGTATTCGCAACAATGTGTTCAAGGGGATAAAAGAGTACTTGCATTTTTTACGGTGTCCGTTCTTTTAAGACGTCCTTCCGAGGCGAATGCAAACGTGAAGAAAGACACGTAAACTCTCGGCGGCCAACTTAGAGGCGACGGAGCCAACTCTAACGTATTTTTTAAAAACGCACATGAATAGTGGATGGACGGGTACTTGAATTTTTTACGGTGTGTATCCTTGTTAAGACGTCCTTCCGAGACGGCTGCAAACGTGAAGAAAGACACGTTAACTCTCGGAGGCCAATTTATGGGCGACGGAGACGACTCTAGGGTATTTTACAAATATAAATGAGTTCTAGTGCATGAACGGGTACTTGCTTTTTTTTACGGTGTTTCCTTGTTAAGACGTCCTTCCGAGACGACTGCAAACTTCCAATGACACGTAGAGTCTGTACAGTGCATTCAGGGGCCAGGGACAGGACTCACAATTAAAGTCTTGCCGGCTAAACACAAAGCATCTTGGTTCACACTGCACGAAAATCTGGGGTTTATGAATGGTGATAAATTCTGGGTAAGTCTGATAATGGTTGCTTCAGGCTGTGCACTGAGTCGGTATTAATTTTCTAATTGGTAAATCCCGCGGTGTGATCCTTCCAGGTGTTTGTTTTAACTATTACGTGATTATGCCCCAAGGAAGGCTAACAGGTAGGTATAATAATGATTACCTGAGCAATAGCGATACATCCTATATAAGCCTGATATTTGCTGACTAAAACATAAATGCCAAAGGTAACCATGACCAGGCATATCTTGTATGTCGACTCGAAGGTAAGGTGTGTCAAAAAAAATTCTCCTCCCTGTTGGGTAGAAAAGATCCGATCTCTAAAGATTGTCAACTATTCGGTCCATAGAAACGACAAACAAACACCGAGAAATTTGACTTCACCTACGTGTGTCCTGACACGTAGACACTGCGCCGGTCTATCTGGTTAAGGACTCAGCTTGTAAGGCGGCCTTGAGTTTATCGTAGCAAGACGACACATCAGACGACAACTGCCGCGTCAAAAACAGGTAGGAAAGGGACTTTAGCTGTTTTGGGACACGGGGAAACCAAATGTTGCTGTAACGTTGTTTGACACTTGATGAAATATTGTCATAAGATGTGAGACATTTTGTGGTGATTTCATGAAGCAGTTAGTGAAACGGTAACGGTAGCTATTCTTATAGTTTTATTCATGAAGGAGAGTCAAGTGCGAAAATAATTATTTTCATTGGATATGCACTTACTTAGACTTAGATCCTCCCGTGCCGAGTGGCACATCGGGCAGCAAGCTTCCTCCATTCAGTGCGGTTTCGGGCCAGGACTTCTGCTCCTTTCATGGTAATCCCAAGTTGGTCAAGGTCCTTCTTTAGCATGTGTCTCCATGTACGTTTGGGTCTTCCCCTTTTTCTTTTCCCTTTGTCGAGATTTAATTGTAGCGCTGTTTTTGCGTGTCGTTCCACAGACATTCTAAACAAATGACCTGAGTTCTATCTTCATAAGTTATGTTATATATCTTTCTGAGACACCTTTGTTGGAATGCGTCAAGTTTTCTTTTCATTTTTTGCTGTGATTTTCCACGTCTCACTGCACTTAAACAGATCTATATTGTCCAACAAAAAATGCTATTATTATATTATCATTTTTTAATTATTATTATAAGGTCCCCCTTTTGCTAGACAGGAACCGCTGCGCTGAGTGACCATGTAGCGATCAAAAAATGCGCCAACTTATTTTTTTTAAATTTCAATATGTTTAAAGGCAAAATAGCACACAAAACTTTAAGAACATTCGTTCTTTATCAATGAATTTGTTGAGTGATCTGTGAAGTCCCTGGTCACACAACGGTCGCAGCGTGGTCGCAGCCTCTTGTGGAAAGGGATTGTAATACCCCTATTCCATTAGAGTGGCGCTTTCAGACTTAACAGAGCGCTCGACGAATTTCATAGATAAAAACGATTTTTTAAGCTCTGTGTGTTTTGTTGTCTCTCAGCAATACTCTTACATTTTGTATGATATTCTAATTATGAAATCAAAGATTATACAAATCATATTTACATGTAGGTCGTAGCAAGGGCACAGAGCGATCGCTGTCTAGTGGAATGGGGGCCCTACCAAGAGGCGTTTAACAGATGCGTGATGGTAGCTTATCCGGTCTGACAAAGTGGTTTATGTTGTCCTTTGGGCTGAGTGGGTCAGTAGTCAGGCTAATGCTTTAGCTTACTTTCTTCAGGCGGTCCATCGTATGAGGTTCTGTAATATCCACTGTTATCTTGTGGGTCGTCTTGTTTTAGACACAGCTGAGCCCTTATTCATATTGATTATTACAATGATTTTAACAAACGGCGGCTCGTGATTTACAGTGACATTTATCCACCACAAAGTGGAAAAATAAGTACAAAAGGTTTGTGCCATATTTGTAGTATAATAGGTTTACGGTAGCACACTTATGATATCATTCGCTGGCCTCGATATCTCGTACAAAATTCTACTGTTTGCAACGCAAAGGTAGATCTTTAATGCTGTGCCTGGCTGGGCATTCTTTTGGAACGAAAAGTATAGTAAAAAAAAAAGAAAAAAACGCGGAAAGGCCCAAAATTATCTAAGAGCATAGCTTGTGCAAATCTATTGATATACACTTCAATATTTCATTCGTTTCCGAAAACAACCCGCCCGGGCCCCGTTTTAGAAATCAGACCCCAGCATTACAGAAAGCCGAACACGGTCTCCCGACCTTCCCCCGACCATGGTTAGGAGTGGTTCAGGAGATAGGTTGGCAGTCGTTAGCTGGTTTTCAGCCAACCGCACCATGGCCCTTACCCAAAGAAAGCCCTACTAAAACCCCAGAAGCCGTATTGAATCTATTTGTGATCCAAATGCGATCTCTCCGCGATGTTAACAACATAGAAGAATCGGTTTTGGTGATGAAAAACGAACATGATCCCTGTTTGAGAGGGTTGGGAATAAGTGAAGAGAGATTTGGCAGTTAGATTGCGAATAGAGGTTGGAAAGGTTGGCAGTAGGTTAGAAAGCATTCGGGGCTCCGTCGGGGAGTAAGTCATTTGATAGTTGGGGGATGGTTGGGAAACGGCTAGGACATGATCGTCTTAAAAAGATAGGCGTGGCCTAAAACTTGTCAGACTGCTCCATGTTCGGCTATGTGTAACCATTGGTGATAAGCTACGGAGTTTCTGTTGAGGAGGGGAGTGAACTAGATTACTGAGATTACTAAACCCGTCGCGGTGCGTGTTTCCGCCTATTCCGGAAATACTCCCGTCCGTAGCACGAGTCGAGTTTTCCCGTCATCTTTTGTGATGATTTTGCTCGTATTTAAAAAAAAAATCACGTTGGCTCTGTCGAAGCCTCCCTGAAAATCCGACATCAACAACTGGGTGATTTCATCACATATACTTACTGATTGGGGGTCCGATTTTTAGAAGGGGGTCGGGAGGACCGGTTCTTAGGGTTTTTGGGGTGTTGAAGCCTAGGGGACGGCAAATAGATTTTTGTCATTTCAGAGTCCCAAATATTTCTCAAGGTCACAACATATCAGTTTTACAATATACGATGTAAAGGACTTTTGAAAACGCGATCATATTGGCTTTCTCGACATCTTGAATATATTTCCAGCGCTCGGGGTGTTAGTGGGAAGGAATGTTTTTGACACGCCCTCGTGCACACTGACCCCCCCCCCCCCCCCCACCGCCCAGCTAAATATTGTACCGGCCCTTAGCAATTCTCACTAACAGCTCAATCGTTAATTGTTCCATAGTCTGGTTTTTAACTCTTAGCTACAACAGCCAGTAAGAATTTGTGTGTAGTAGCCAAACTGGACATATCTACTAGCTTAGCAGTTCAAACTTTTCCGTGTGTAGGTTGCGTCCTTGGTGGGGACGACGGTCAGAGACAGCATGAGGGTGAGAAAGGACCCTAGCGCAGCCGGGCCATGGCTGTATCTACTTCTTCTTCTCGTATCTTCCTGCTGGTCGGACTTTCTGAGCTTCGAGCCCGGTGTGGAGTACGCGTACAGGATCCAGACTGTGTCGGAGGTATCCAGGGTCAATGAACCGTTCCATATCGGCGCCCAGGTAACTTCAACCTTTACAAAGAAGGCCAAGATTTTGGGTCCGTCAGTGTTTTTGTGTGCGGACAGCATAACTCAATAAGTTGTTGACAAATATAGCAAATATTTGATGTGTTGATAGGTGTCAGCCAACCAAAGATAACGTTTGATTACGGCCTCCTTGGAGCGATCTATGGTACAGCACCGGGTTTTGTACGTTCAGTCTGGACATACAATGTTCTCTCTTTTGGGAGGGGGGGGGGGGGTGGGGGTGGTCGGCCTAGTTTAGATTTGAAGCCTCTATTCCACATTATTTTTGAACAACATGAGAATTTGCGAGGAATCTATCTCGAGAAGGGATAAATTCATTTTTATGATTTAAGCATGTTTGGTAGCTTAGTTGAATATTTACAAAATGCCCCCCCCCCTATCCTGAAGGATTCTGAATTGTATGCAGCTGACATGTCGCTATCCGTGTTTATGATTTCTTGTGCACACTTCAGATAGCATAACTGGGAATGGTGCTGATTTTTCGCTTGTTTATAGAGCTTAACTGTTTTCCTGATCGTTAACATGTATCAGAGAAATCCGAATTCGTATATCGGATACATTGACCTTAACAGCCAAGTAATTTAAGACTTTGTAGATTTTATATAATTATCAGGGATCTGTAATTAATTAAGATAAATGTAGCTTATATAATACTTTTTTTAATTTGTGTGCCATGATAATAGGTAAGCTTTCAACATCTGAACAACACAAGGGAAGGACAAGCATGTCTGTTAAAGGTTCACAGTATCATTTGGAAACACGGACCGAATAAAGGTGAGAATCCTGAATAAAATATGCCAGCACTAGGTGGTATTATGAAGCCTGCAATCTAGTTTTGCTCAATAACAAAAATATGTCATACTGCTTTGAAATTTTATCACAAGCAACAGCATTTTTTGGTTAATGTCCCGTTCCTTATTACAGCAATCCAGTCAGAAGAACACGACCATTCAAAGTGGTAAGTCTTTAATGTGTTTCTTATTGATTGCCACCGGAACACACGACTTCTATGTAGTACAATGTAAGTTCTAGTCCATTAACCGGTTCTGGTCTATAGGGATCAATAGTGCATTGGCCAAGGATAGTGGATTAAATTAAAGTATCCCCTTTACACTGATATTCCTGGATAGATGTAGCCTATGGCTAATTATTGATAGATTGATGGAAAGAGTTTGTTAGTCAATTTCAAACAAAGCATTGTAGAGCCTTCGTCTGATTTATCCATCTGAAGCTTTCTTTCCTTCATATCTTCCGTCCTTCATTCCCGCCCTATGCACTCCTCGTTCACCCATCCATTCGTCAATCAATTTATCCAGCCATCTATTAATTTTCACCCGTTCATTTTAATCATATATCTGTTTTGCTACTCGCCTAACCGTCTGTCGTCTAGTCTGTTTATATGCACATTAGATATTTTGCTAATGTTTCCTTTCTACCGTTTTGTAAGGTTCTCGTTCGAGATCTCGCGCCGAGGAGAGATCGCTCACGTGTGGTATCCACCGTCGGAAGTTCCCGATGTCGTCAACACGAAGAAAGGAATTCTCGGTTTCTTTTCAGCCAGATTACATCACAATCATGAAGTAAAAGCTATTTTTACATTATTTTCCAAATATGACAAGTTAAAGGTAATGGAATACAAACGTTGCATAATCGAGTTGTCACTAATCTGGCTTTTACGAGGGTGTTCGAAAAGTATTACCACTTCCATCATTAGCAGGTTTCTTTTTCAATTCAATTGTGATTTGGCACAAAAGTAAAGGCAGATATATTATTGAGACTGAAGTATATCATATTGTTCATATCTATATGCGCGTTTGTGTTGATTTCAAGATGGCCGTCGATTTGAGTCCGTCAGAAGCAAAGATCAGTTCTCATATCCCAACTTCCAATTATTGTAAGAACATTTCAGGGTATGATATGTGCATTTTTCAGTCCTGAACTCCTGTATCTGTATCGGTATACCCGGTATAAAGACCCTTCGGCGTAACACATAAGCTTCGCAGGCATGCGGCGCAGTACTTGATGCCAACGAATTCCATTCTGAAAATACGACGTTTTTAATACATCAATCATTGTTTGAAAACTATGGTACTTATCTATAAGGACATTTTCTGTCCTTTTCTTAGCTGGTATTATGTACTTGTCAGTCGGTGCGTCCACAAGTCTATGCCTAACAAAAGAAATAAAATTACCTTAGAGTTATGTTGTTTGCAATAAGCTGGACGTGTATAACTGCGCTTTAGGCGTGATAAGACCTCAATGATTCGTAAACCTGGTCATGCTTATGTTTGGATTGTGCCGTTTATCGGTCTAATGACATAACATCGACAGCAGTTGCCTAATCTGTTTGAATTGTAACGTTACAGGTGGGCAAACCTGGGGAAGAGAGTTGGACATACGTCACTAACGAAACCGGCCATGAGGGTAAGTAGGGATTCCATTTCGATCAAGCAAATAGAGTTTAACATAGTAGAGTCCAGAATTAGAGAAGAAAACAAGCATATAATTATCAATGAACATTTATGAAAAGAGGAATATCAGTTTGAAATGAGAAAATATCGAATTCTGTCCACAAAAATCTTATTCAACAACAGTAAAGCTCTAGAAATTAGATCTATGTCAGATTTTACGACCTTGTTGATATGATGCTGTATTACCCCGTTGTGACCTGGGTCATTAAGTTAAATTCCTATATCTGTCGTCTGATAGTGATGAATAACACAACGGTGCTGTTTTAACAGGTCACCACATGTCCACGTACAGCGTAGAGCCTCATGCGTCAGGGTTCAAGGTCACCAAAGTTAGGGAAGGTCACCCTGCGATGGGGACTGACAGCGAGTCTCGGATGGAAAAGGTGACAACCTCTTCAGCCTACTAGATTATTTTGGCAACGCCTCAGATGCGCCGCCATTTTTAAGTATTCGTTTTTAGATTTATTTTGTGTTATAGAGTTTCTCCTCTATGTAATATACCCGGAGTGCTAAAATCGATCATTACATTGTTGCTCCATGGCCATGTCATGCAAATTTAACAATTTTCATACTTAAGTATTGTAACTTTTGTTTCATTTCCTGGCAAGCATATGTATTTCAACACTGGGAAGAAAATTCCCCATCGGGTTTTCATTAGAGAGAAGGTTTCTACCCCAAGAAAGGACCAGCCAGGCTTCAATATACACAAGGGAACCAGGGGAGGCAGTTTTGTCAATGAGCAGCAGGAAGTTGGTGAGCAATTTCTTTCTTGTCATGGTTAAATGGTATATAAAGCATTTCCCTAAGCATCTTGCATACCATCATCAAAATCCTATTATCTCCGTGAGGTATCGTTTTCAGTTTATCGTGTTGATGTCTGTAAGTAGCTGGTGCAGGTTCAAATTTTCCCCAGGCTTAGTTGGTATGGTCAGAATTTTGTTCACTCAGGCAGAGTTGTCCCGAGTCCAATGTTTTCATCATAGTTTAATTTATCACGGGTCCAAAGTTTGTTCTCGCAGGCTGGGTTGATGGAAAACAATGTAAGCGACTTCAAATGCCGTCCATGGGTATCATGTAAATCATGTCATTCTGTAATTTGACAGAATCTTATGACGGAAAGGCCAATGATGGAAAAAAGTCTATTGACAGTCTTTGTATTTAACACATTTGGCGCATGTGGCGTGGTCATCTTGCCGGAAAATTTGGTGTGTCAAATACGAAAAAGATTAGAATACGGAAGTTAAGATACCAGTTGGTGAGAGTGGTTTTGTCCTTTGAGAAAACACAAATATGACATTAATTTTGATATTCTATGTTCTAAGATCTACCGGAGATGTCCAGTTCTGCAGAGTCCGAGTTCATCCTGATTGGTTTGTCTGAAGCCAGTCCTGTCGCTCCTCCAGCAAACTTGAAGAGAGATGTGATCTTCATAACTAAGGTAGTAGCTTTGGCTGTATTTCTGTATCTGTGAATATTATAGAATACTGTTATCCTTATGCAAAGTCCTAAAAAGTCTCTTCATACAAGCAGTTTAACGTTTGTATCCTGTTTCAGTGGGAATAACTGTATTCAATTTGTAAAAATTGTAAAAGGGTAAAAAATATAGAACTAGATTTCGGTAAACTCATACCTTCATGAAATGTTTAAGGCTTTTGTAACTTTTATGTAAATGGATTACACATTTACATAATCTATGCTTGGTGATGTTCACGTACAACTAACTTGCACATCTCAAAACAATTATATTTCCATCGGTTTTGCCATTCTTGTATTGATTTTGCAAATGAGTTCCTCATTAACAGCTGTTCATTTTCCACCTACCATAAATTTCATGCGATACATTTATCGAAGTCCAGTTATGAGAAATAACGGAATTGTAGAATTTCCTCATTAATCATGCAAATTGAGTCCTTATTTGTATAGAATATATCTTATTGTGTACATCTCCGCCTAAGCAGCATCTCTGCCTGCCTAATGATGAAAATCCGTCTTTACTTTCTTCAGTTATTCTGTATGGAATATTTTGACAAAACGCCAATGCAGCTCCAAAATTTGATGTTAAGGGGCCCAAACCTGTCCCACTTTGTCCTGACGTCAAAAGCTATCTGCTACCTAAATGTCAAAGACACACCACGTCCGGGTCAAGAGATAGTTTTGTCAGACCATACTATCACACCAAATACGAAATCAATCCATCCAGCCGTTCCTGAGTTATCTTGTTGACAGACAGGCAGCCAGACAGACGCTACTTATAATAGAACCTCCATGACATATCATGGAGGTGATAAGTTTTTACTTTGTATGCACATGCCTGGTGTATATACAACGAACTAAACAACGACTAAAGATAGATGTTTTGATTTCTGTGTGTTTGTTTGTTTGTTTGTTTTTCCGGTAATTTTTTACCAGCATAAGCCATCGTTATTATCATCATTATCATCATCATTACCCCGCTTCCGCTAGTGATTACCCCTTAAAATTACACAAGAGGAACTGTGATGTTCCAACCGACCGAACACATCATAGCACTTTGCTGTAAAATGTGATGAAAGTTTAACATTTTATTTCACACCTGCAGGTTTCTAAAAGATTTGGACCTGCCGCAAACATGACAGAACAAAAAGCGCCTATCCGTCAAGACCTGGCATGCCTCAGGAGACTGGCGCTACGGAATGGTACGTACTGATGAGCATTTCTTTGTCAATGAATGGATGAAAGAATGAATGCATGAATGAATGAATGAATGGGCACCAATGACTGTCAAGTTGAAGATTTCAAAAGGATTTTGTTCTACTGCTCAAGGACAAATGCGCTTGTCTTTGCATGAAGATGCGCGACTTATATATTATAGTATAACTGTGGTCAAGAAAATCATGTAGTACAGGGAAATATGTAATGTTTCAACATTTAATAAGAAAAGCACTCATATACATTATATTTCATCTTGTTTCCCAAAAACCCCGAGGTCAAGGGGGAAGGTAGGTAAGTAGTTTTTTTATGAATAGCAGCCAATTTCTAATTCTCCCCCTTTTTCTTTCCAGCATCACCTAGCAAGCAGGTGATTGGTTGTTTCACACACCTGAGAGATACCCTAGGCAGCCTATCAGAAGGGGACTTGGAAAGTGTTGTGCAGCACTACTTCAACATGCCTGACATGCCGTAAGTTAGCTACCATATATATTACTTTCTAGAATTTTATGATCAATGTGTGTCTCAGCATTTGTCTAGAGGTGCTTACTGAATTTTGAACAAAGTCATCAGGAAAGTTACCATATAGGAGGTGGGGGGGCTTAGACTGGTATCAAAAGTAAAATTACTAGTATTAGAACTACCATATTATTTACACCCCTTATGGTGAGATATTTGTGTAATTTCTCAATATAAAGAAGTAAGCACATTTGTCAGAGTAAGTTTTGCCAAAGCCTAAAGCATTACATTCAACAGTAAGTTTTTACAGCAAAGGTACAAATATATCCATAGCCCTTCAATTGCGGCAGCAATTTTGTTCCACCAGAAGTTTTCCGTATCCCCTCGAAAGATCCAAAAGCAGTGCCTTATGAAATCTGTTTTAGGGTAGTAGCTTTCATATGTGACGTTTCCTCACTTCGGTCATAAAGAGTTAAGGTGGGTAATCATTTATGAATGTCTTTGTGTGTTCAAATCGAGCTGGTCCGTATGCACTGTGGCAACAACGTACAATGTTGTCACCCGCTAACAAATCCTTACGTCTTCACACATCAGCCTGTGATAAGACACTATAATATTTACTGTGTGTCTTCTTTATTTGACGCACATGTAAATTCCTGTCCTAGTCTAGCTGACAGTAGTATAAATTCCTATCATCTGTACAAATGACTCTGTTTAAGAAAATCCTCATGCCGTTAGATATCAGGTTGTGCAGAACGTCTTAATGTCCAGTTTGACTGATCATTATTTATACTGTACCAACAATTGACAATACTGTCACCTGTATAAACGGACAGGTTGTGTTGACATCAAGCACTGAGAAAATGCGTAAGGATAACATTTCATTAATAACAATAAGAATAACTATACGGAAAATGATAAGCATTCGGCCGGCAGGCAATCCAACCAGCGTGAAAGTTGGGGTTGATGGCAATATTGAATTCAGCACGTTGTATTTCGCTTTATTTATGTGATACCCACTCGGAAAACCATGCATGTAAATGCAAAATTCACCAGATGTTGAGAATACTTTTTGTCCTCAAACAACAAAATGTAAAAACATATACTCTAACGTACGGTTCTGGTATTCAATATATCATCGGCGGTACACATGGCATACAAAAGGCTCGTTGGAATGATTCTATAGAAGACCGTGGGATAGAAATATTAATCCGACTGTGTAATACCGTAAAATACAGACCGCTCTGGGACGTTATCACGGGCCGAGTACAACTTAAGTCTCAGAATTCCCTGCTTCACCACAGAGTTTCAAGAGCAGACAATGATACCACCTGTATGAATGAACTGGTCATGTTGGCAAAACCCTTCCTCCTTCTTAAATCTTAAGCTTTTTTTCGTTGCCAAGACTTCAGCTTGTGCGGAACGTCTGAGTTTTCAGAGAGCTCTGAGAAAAATGGCTAAGGATAACATTCCCTCTCGTAAGGGACTCATTAATACATAATCTTCAAGCTGATACCGTGGCACTTTTTTAACAAGGCAGCATTTCATGTGACAGGTCATTGGCATCGCGCATGAATCTTTACAGACTACCCGAAGTATTCACTGTAAGGTACTGTATTACTAAGTCAGCCTGGTATAAAAACTCGAATAATCCTTTAACGCCAGGCTATATCCAGCTTGTTGTATTTGACACCGGTTGTTATCATAAGCATTGTGACTGACACCCTAAACATAAACTGTGGTGTTTTCATGTTGCCATGGTTTTGTCATGTTTGGCCTTCACTCACCCATTAGCTGGTTTATTGTCTGTAGTTCTCGGTACCGGGAGGGTTAGACACGCTTGCTCCTGCTTTCTGTGGGTTAACACAGTGTACGTTGGGAGATAGAAGTACTCCCTTTTATCGTCAATATATCTTTTACTTTATCGTCCCCATGGACTTTGTTATTGTACAGTTATTATGGGAGGTATTCTTAAAATCGCAAACCTGTATCTTGGCAAAGAAATTTAGTTATTTTTTTCATTTGGACTGATTTTAAGTCTTCCGATCGATGAATGGTAACTCATATACACGTGAAAGAAATCAAGACACGTGTACAGAAAAGAACGGACATGCTTGACTAAATATTGAATCTGTGGCACCGCTGCATTGTACTAACTGCACCGGTTAAAACAGCATTATTGTTTTGTTTTAATCATTAGTGGATAACCTGTTTTACCAAGTGTATATACTACACAAGTTTCCAACCGCATAATCTTCACAGTCAAGAAATAAATTGGACAATTTTATATTTCCTATTTGTTATAGACTTTAGATTCATTTTTAGTTTATTAAAAGCCCGAATGGAACGGGTTTCAACATCTTCTGAGCAGAGCACTTAAAATCATTTTTCTGCACCTGAATTTTGAGTCTAAGGCCACGAGTGCTAAAATTCACAAATATGATTGTCGAGGTCTTCAATTAACACAATCGTAAGCAGTATTGTGAAAGCACGATTTCTTTACCCCATTGAAATGATCAATATGTGTAAGGAGAACACAGAACAATGATGGCACATATTAAAATAGACAAGTGATCCTTAGGTCTTCCAATTAGGCTTGGGTTGTAAAGCCTCTAAGCTTCCCTACGTCTTCTGATTGTACAGAATATTTTGGCATCCAACAAAACTAGTAAAGGTAGAGTTATTTTTCAAATTACATGGTATATGGTGATGTACAATTGTTTTACGCACATGGTCTGACAGTGTCAACACATGATGTGATGTTTTCATGTTCTCATGGTTATGACAACATAAGGAAGACTTGCACCCCCTGACATAAACAGGGTTAACCCGCAGTTAGTGAGTGAAGGCCAAACATGACAAAACCATGGCTACATAAAAACAAGTATTGTGTTTAGGGTGTCAGTCACAACGCTAATAATAACTGTCATTGACAAACATAACAAGCTGGCTTTCGGCTGGCATTGAAGGATTATTCTTGCTTCTAAACCAAGATCACTTAGTAATGCCTCACCTTACAGTGATTGCTTAGGGTAGTCTGTAACTATCCATGTGATCTCGATGACCTGTCGCATGAAATTTTACCTTGTCAGGTAGAATTATCAACAATTTGGGAATAACCTTGAGAATAATATATCAATGGGTCCCTGGAGAATGAAATGTTAACCTTGGGCATTTTTCCCTCAGCTTTCTGTAAACATCTTAGCTCTTTAGACGTTCCGCACAAGCTGAAATCTAAAGAAAGCTTAAGCCTTAAGACATAGCTTATAGTGTTTCTGTAAACATGACCTATCCATTCATACAGGTGACAACGTTGTTCATTGTCGGCACTGTGGGATGAAGCATGTGACTTTAAGACTTATGTCATAGTATTGGTCTAAAGGCTTATTGAAAACCCAAGCTGTCCATTTAGACAGGTGATGGCATTGTTCATTGTTTGCAAAGTGTAAATACAAAATAGTCAAACTAGGTGATACGATGTTATGCACCGCCTGATGTTTAAAGGCTCAATGATTTGTCGACTTCACCTCTTAAACAAGTGGCAGCATTTTACGGATTAATCAACCAAAGAAGACATATCTAAACGTTTTTATGACAAGCTGATACCGTGGCACTTTTTCCAACAAGGCAGCATTTCATGTAACAGGTCATTGGCATCACGTATAAATCTTTACAGACTACCCGAAGCATTCGCTGTAAGGTACTGTATTACTAAGTCAGCCTGGTTTACAAGCTCGGATAATCCTTTGACGCCAGGCTATATCCAGCTTGTTGTATTTGACACCGGTTGTTATCATAAGCATTGTGACTGATACCCTAAACATAAACTGTGGTGTTATCATGTTGCCATGGTTTTGTCATGTTTGGCCTTCACTCACCCATTAGCTGGTTTATTGTCTGTAGTTCTCGGTACCGGGAGGGTTAGACACGCTTGCTCCTGCTTCCTGCGGGTTAACACAGTGTAAGTTGGGAGATAGAAGTACTCCCTTTTATCGTCAATATGCCTTTTACGTTATCGTCCCCATGGACTTTGTCATTGTACAGTTATTATGGCAGGTATTCTTAAAATCGCAAACCTGTATCGTTGCAAAGAAATTTAGAGTTTTTTTTTTCATTTGGAGTGATTTTAAGTCTTCAGATCGATGAATGGTAACTCATCTACACCTGAAAGAAATCAAGACACGTGTACAGAAAAGAACGGACATGCTTGACTAAATATTGAATCTGTGGCACCGCTGCATTGTACTAACTGCACCGGTTAAAACAGCATTATTGTTTTGTTTTAATCATTAGTGGATAACCTGTTTTACCAAGTGTATATACTACACAAGTTTCCAACCGCATAATCTTCACAGTTAAGTGTCAAGAAATAAATGGGACAATTTTGTATTACCTATTTGCTATAAACTTTAGATTCATTTTTGGTTTATTAAAAGCCCAAATTAATGATGGAACGGGTTTCTACATCTTCTGAGCAGAGAACTTAAATCATTTTTCTGCACCTGAATTTTGAGTCTAAGGCCACCAGTGCTAAAATTCACTAATATTATTGTCGAGCCCTTGGATTAAGGCACTCGTAAGCAGTATTGTGAAAGCTTAATAGCACAATTTCTTTACCCCATTGAAATGAACTATATGTGTAAGGAGAACAATGAACAATGATGCCACATATTAAAATAGACACGTGATCCTTAGGTCTTAAAGTTATGTTTGGGCTGTAAAACTTCTAAGCTTCCCTACGTCTTCTCTAATGCTTGTGCAGAACATCTTGGCATTCAATGAAATTTACAAAACTAGTAATTGTAGATGATGTCATGTGATGTTTTCATGTTCTCATGGAAGACGTGCACCCCCTGACATAAACAAGGTTAACCCGCAGTTAGTGAGTGAAGGCCAAACATGACAAAACCATGGCTACATAAAAACAAGTATTGTGTTGAGGGTGTCAGTCACAACGCTAATAATAACTGTCATTGACAAACATAACAAGCTGGCTTTCGGCTGGCATTGAAGGATTATTCTTGCTTCTAAACCAAGATCACTTAGTAATCCCTCACCTTACAGTGATTGCTTAGGGTAGTCTGTAACTATCCATATGTGATCTCGATGACCTGTCGCATGAAATTTTACCTTGTCAGGTAGAATTATCAACAATTTGGGAATAACCTTGAGAATAATATATCAATGGGTCCCTGGAGAATGAAATGTTAACCTTAGGCATTTTCCCCTCAGCTTTTCGTGAACATCTTAGCTCTTCAGACGTTCCGCACAAGCTGAAATCTAAAATAAGCTTAAAGACCAAGAATCCAGGACCCATGGTCCTCCTCCTTTGAAAACTTTCCTCTGTCAGGGAGTTAGTAGCTAAATTGACTCCAACCCTCATCCCAACATCATAAATGGATAATCCTCTGTATGGGATCTCTAACCGCCTGGCCCCAAGAACAATAGAATGGGATCAGAGCAGACGACAGGAAATCATTTGCATATTAACTGACGTCTCAAGTTTTGAAAAATCCTGAATTTTTCTCACTAGTTTTTGAAGAAAACATTGTCAGACAAAGAAAAATAATCCAGATACATCATACATCACATGTTTAGATGTCAGACAAAGAAAAATAACCCAGATACATCATACATCACATGTATAGATGTATTTTGTTTGTTTCGAGGAAAAGGACGATGGTAATTGTTCTAGCAATTAAAGAAATACCTTTGTATCTGGGTATACAATATTAGTAGATGCTGACTTTATAGAGACGTACAGACATTTACGCATGGGATTAGTCACTCATCCGCTCACTCTCACCCACTCTCTCATCCTCACTCACTCACTCACTCACTCACCCACTCACTCACTCACTCACTCACTCACTCACTCACTCACTAACCCAGTCTAACTCTCTCACGCACACTCATTTCTTTTCTTTTGATATCCTACTCATATATTTACCACAATTTACCCCAATGTTTTCTTACTATTTGTACATCAAACATTGCAGGACAAGACAGTTGGACAAACAAAACCTGATAAATGCAGTCGCTTCGTTCCACACGGACTTCAGCGATAGACTTGTTGTGGAGAATGTCCTTTTGTCCCCACGACCCAATAAAGACATTATTGAACACGTCCTTCCTAACTTTGTCGGTATAGATCAACCCCCATCAAAAGTAAGTGCTACAAATACCTGAAGCAATTTACTTTATATTTATTATGCATTGCATTTGCATTCCTTCAATGGTGAGAAAAGATGATAACAAGGAATTTTTAATTCCATTTCAGCTTCTTGTCTCCACTCTCGAAGATTTGGCATTTTACCCTGATGACTTTGATGGTATGTTTTTAGGATAATTGAAGTTCATATTTTCATTGAATGCTAAAAATGACTGCATCAAAGAAATGACAAGGGAATATTTTCCAACGAAAACTGCTGTGCAGATATGGAACATTCGAAAACACTTTTTGGTCCAAAGTTAAAAGTTAACCTAGTCCAAGTATTGAGGCCCATTCATAAATTAACACTTTATAGCTATCTTCATGCTTAATGGACCATTCCCAAAAGAAGTCGACCCCAAAACGGACGTTTTGACTATCACTCAAGTAAAAAAAAAAAAAATATTTATATATATATATATATATATATATATATATATATATATATATATATATACAAAAAGGACCCAAAAAAGGAAATGAAGTCCTGTGGGCATTAGTCCGAGTAAAACCACACACCCAAACATGGACGAAAATTCCAGTTCAGCTGCTGTTGATTCCACAGGCACAGGAACACAAAAGCAGGGGTTTTTGTTTGTTTGAAAATAGCAAGAAAAAAATTAAATTAAAAGAAACAAATCTGAGATATCAAAAGGTTTTGTTTCTAAAAACTTGTCATTAATGATTCAAGATCAAATAATGTTGAATTAGCATTGAGTACCTTAAGTGATTGCTACCTGTATTAAACGTACTTGATATATTGATTATGACAGTCTCAGAGTTCTTTGCTTTGGCCAAATTGCATATCTACATTTCATCATTAATTCTACAAATGATTCAAGTTGTGTGTACATGTATAATGTAAAGATTTATCAAATTTGTTTCCATATCTTGCTATATCTGAATGGGGTTTTAATTGAAATGGAATCGAGATAAATAGATGATTTCTTCGTAGAAGTCTACTTGGATCCTTCAGTGCGACAAACCTGCCTGCTTGTCCTGGGTTCTCTTGCGAACGTCGTGTCGGCGCACGGGGACAGGAAAACCACACAGCGGGTTGTTGGACGTATCGAAGATAAACTGGGTCTGCATGGTAAGTAATAGACGATGCTTGAACTGAACTGATCTGACACCCTAACTATTACACCTTACCTTTTTGTTGTAATATCATTGCAAATTGTATGTTCTTAGGGCATTAGCCTTGAATTATGTAGCAGGCCTCTTGAAATAAAGCATTTGATTGATAAATAGAAGCCCAAATACGTTTGGTGCAGCTTTGGTTTTAATACAAAGAGAATGGGAGACTACATGCCTAGCTAACATACGGAAAACAGAACTCTACAAAGCTAATGATATTAAGTTCCTAAATCGTTTTAAGCTCGCCTACTGAAATAAACTTTAGGATTTCCCTTTACAAAAAAAATCCTTTTTTGACTTTCTTTAGTTTGAACACGTTTGCTCGGATGCCTTTTTTCAGATCCTTGGCTAGAAAGACAGAAACGCTCCATCAAGACAGCAGAAGAACTGGAGCGACACGACTTTGAGCGGGTGACCTTGTTAGAGGCTTTAGGAAACGCCGCACAGCCGAGCTCCTATGAACACATCCTGTCCTACACCAACCACAGCCTTGCTCCACCACTGCTGAGGAGGTCTGGTCTCCATGCACTCAGGAAATACCATAACCAACAGGTCAGGAATTCTACCTCATGTTGTATCACACCTCGGATTTGTACAGTAACTACATGTAGAACAGGGCTGTCTCCATGACGACAGTTTGATTGTTGGATCATGAAAAATTCGACCCATCCGTGCAAAATTTCATGACATGAAATTGATGAAACTGCACATTCGTAAGCTTAAATAGCAAATTCAACAGGGAAGATCCTACATGGGGGTCCCAGACATGTAGAAAACGCAAATAATAGATACTGTAGATAAAGATATAAAAAAAAAACATACAATGGTGTATAACTTAGAACATAATAGAATGAAATCAGGATTAAAATCCGGACTGAATTTGCATATCAATGTTGTCAAGTACATACAGTTGTGGAAATTGCTAGAGGTCTGGCTGGTTTTAGATGATGTAGTAGTGTGTTCTGGATTATACCACCCCAGAGAATGAAAAGGCGCATCTGCTGAATTAAAGTTACTCTTGGGCAACTGAAGACCACCTTGTGCCTACAGGAGGACATTGTGTGTGTGTACATGATATAGCTGGGTTAAAATTGCTGCGGTGTAAGGAAGAGTCAAACAGTTAAAAGCCTTGTAGACGAGGGTAGCGTTAGCTTTCTTGTGAATTTCAGCTACTAGGAGCCATCCTATTGTGTTTAGAAGGGCTTAGGAAGAGGTGTGCCTGTCACAGCCCCTGCTTTGTAGCTTTTTTGTTTTTTTCAATGTATCCCTTCCCTCCCTTGTCCCAGACCGTCATGCAGTACTGTATGTGCGGAATAGATAGCGTTTTGTCCAGTTAGTCAAGTGCCTGTCCGTGAACAAACTGGAAATGGAAGTTATGGTATTTGCTAAGAAATGGTGTCTGATTCTAAAGAATTTCCCATTTTTGTAGAGAGCGGTTTGATATTAGTTGTCTTGGAACATTGCGATTCTGTTCCATAAAGTCTTGTCAATCACTATTCTAATTCACTGAAAAACTGGTTTGACATAATTGATTTAAATGCAGTAGGATTGTCATGTTATATTTGGCATTCGAATGTTGAGGGATATATTATATATTTTTGGTATGCCCCCGGTTAGTTAAATCTTTCTCTAGGGGATTCACATCACATATTGACGTTGGGTGAACCTTAAAATAATCTATCAACATCAAATAGAATTACCGATATATACAAGATATACACTTAAAACATGGTTATGTTACAAAATACGTGAAACAATGATATTACATGATACGTAAGACGCAATAGAACGAAGTCAGGATGACCTCGAGGTCAGAGGTTACCCCGGGCGGGCGGTCGGGCTTCCCTGGAGCTCCACTTCTTTAGGCTTTTTTTTTACTTCTTTTTCATCCATCCATATTTCATTTCACAGTTATCCACTTTAACACATACCCACATATACAGTAGTAACTTTTTAAGGCCCCTGGTCGCCCTTGGGGTGTGTATTTTTACCCCTTTTTTGCTTAGTCTACTAGTACCGTGCCCCCCTCCCCACACCTGGATCGTGTCTGACGCTGTTTACCATCTCTACCGGTGAGACCGTTCCTATTTCACATTCTCTATAGTATATCTTTTCTCATTGTACTCATTTATTGACTTCACCAAGAAGTCTATGTTTTGATGCTTGTCTGTGTGTCTGTTAGTGAACAGAATAAGTCGAGAACGCCTGGATGGATTATTGTCGTATTTGGTGTGTTGATGTGTATGTGGGAAATCTCAAGATGATTAGATTTTGGACGAAGTACTTTGCATAATTAACGAAAAAAGTGTAAAAATGTGTTATATTGTATGAGTGTCTATGCTGGGTACCAGCTGGAACGTGTTACTGGTGTAGGGGAAGGGTTACTGGTGTAGTAAGGAGATATTCCCATTGGGCCAGGGGCGTTTGACTGTGAAGCCTAAAACGTGTTGGCTGGCACAAATTGGCTTCTCACTGACTTTTAGATCTTGATCTTGTGAAATTGCACTGTTCCTCAAGGCAAGAAGTTACCTTCGCCGGGAAGGTTATGCATAGGGTAGCGTTTGTATGTATAAGAAGACCAGCATAACTCAAGAATGCCTGGATGGGTTGTCTTGATATTTGGTATGTTGGTAGGTCTTGGTGAGACCTGAAAATGATTAGATTTTGGGCCCCTAGCGGCTTGTTATTAGTACTGCAGCGGAAACTCCTGTTTTGATATCTCATGTTTTGGATATGCTATGGAACCGACTTTTGAGTGGTAGATAGCTCTTTGGAAAGAGAGTAAAAGGTATCGGTTTGGACACCCTAGCGGCATTTTCTGGGACTGCAGGAGCAGGTTTTGCTTCAGACTGTGAAAGGGAATAACTCAAGAAGGGCTTGATGGATGGTCATGTTTTTTGCTAAGTGGACAGCTTGAGTGATGATTTACATGATTTAATACTTATTATGCAAATCAGTATCTAATTTGCATAACTAATAATGAAAATTGATACATCCTCCAAATTCCATAATAGGACTCTCAAACATGTGACATGACCGAGGAAGAGAGAAATAGTAATGAATATCAACTATGTAAATGAAGACCTCTTTTGCATAATTAATGAGAAATACTATAACTGTATAACTTAAGTGGTGCTGTTTGATTGGATGATAATGATGGAAATCAGATTCTAATTTGCATAATTAATGAGGCAATTTAAAAACCCGCTGTGTTCCATGATATGACTATTCAAATATGCGAATTTGTAACTGAGGAAGAAAGGAATGTTGATAGATAGAAAATATGCAAATGTACACTAATTTGTATAATTAATGTTAAACTACTATAATTCCATACTAGTTAATGACGGAAATTTCATACTTGTGGCATTTGGAAGTAGTGTGAATGTGAACATCGTTGAATCAAATTATGCTAATAAGGAGCTTATTTGCATAATTGATGATAAATGTTAGCATAACCTTCTTTGTTTAGCTCATAGTCATACTTTGGACAACTTATGTTATTTGGGTGAAGACGACCAACTGGTATGATTCATAATTGATGAGAAACACTCCCAATACGTCAGTCATAAAGGTTAAGATCATTTGGCGAAGGTATGAGGTCGTAGAACTCTTGTATTTACCATGTAATTCCCCCCCGGCAGCGCGGCGCTCCTCCTCCCCGAGTAGGAGAGAAACACTGCAGGTCGAGTAGCATGCATGCCACATGTGTACTATCAATTTTGGGCGCCATTTTGCTAACCATTCACCTCATTGTCTTGCTTGTTAGTCCGGAACACCATCCCTCCCCCTTCACTCCAAGGCATGAAGGCATCCCTCACAGCCATTACCAAATCTTTAACAGTCCATTTCCATTAACTACCTTGCTGGACATCAGACATGCCATCCACCCCTATAAGCTTGCACTTGTCTCTATCTTTATAAACTGGAAACTTGCACCTCATCGCAGACCTAAACTCACTCTTTTCTGTATAGCTCTCATAATACTTCTGTCTGGAGATGTGGAGTTGAATCCGGGACCTAGGTCACCGAAGTACCCCTGCGGCGTATGCCATCAAGCCGTCAGGTGGGAAACGGTCAGCGGCCGGCAAGCCATCTGCTGCGACTCATGCGATGTATGGTATCATACTGATTGCATGGGTATGTCAGCACTGGCCTACAATGCCATCAACAACCCTAACGTGTCCTGGATTTGATGCTCCTGCGGCCTACCCAACTTCAGCTCCAGTCTTTTCAACACTCCAGTCTTTGAAACTTCTAATTGTTTTTCCTCTTTCGAGACCAGCACCTGTTCCAGTCCAGCAAGATCTATAGGCTCCCCTATCGCTACCTCTTCGCCTATTAGTCACAATGTTACCCAACCACCTCGTGACCGCACACACACCAAACCAGTCAGGACCTGTGTCATCAATTTCCGATCCATCCGTAACAAGATACCTGAACTGCATGCTTTCTGCGAAGCTGTGCAACCAGACATTGTTGTTGGCACTGAGACATGGTTGGACTCGTCAGTGGGCAGCAGTGAAGTCTTTCCGGACACGTTCAATATGTTCAGGAGAGACAGAGCTGGCCGGGGAGGGGATGTGCTTGTTGCTGTAAAGAACTACATCATTGCAACCCACCACCCTGAACCGGAATGTCCCTGCGAGTTGACGTGGGTCCAGGTCCAGCTGGCTAACAGTAAGTCCATTTACATCGGGGCCTACTATCGCCCTCCCCCCCCCCCCCCCCCCCCCCACTGCTGGTCAGGATGACTTTGCAGCACTAGAAAGATCAGTGCTGCATATGCGGGCAAATAACAACAATGCCCACATCTGGCTGGCAGGGGACTTCAACTTGCCAGATGCGACCTGGAACCCCGAAGCAAATACCATCGCTCCTAACCCATCCAGTCTCACGGGCAAGTACATCAGCCTTGCCAATGACTGCGGTCTGGAACAAATGGTCTGCGAACCAACTCACACTGTGGGACAAACTTCGAACACCCTGGATCTGTTTCTCACCACAAATTCCAGTGGAGAGAGTGAAAATCTTGCCAGGTCTCAGCGATCATGACATCCCGCTGATTGACGTTCAAGTAAAGCCCCAAACATCAAACACGAAAGACCTACTCATATACCTGTGGAGGAAAGCCAACATCGATGCACTCCAGCAAGATATGGTAACATACAGTCGTGAGTTCGCAGACTAAGCACAGCATAATACTGCTTCAGAAAACTGGGAGCTGTTTAAGGCAGCCGTTAGTGGTGCTGCCAATAAGCATGTTCCCAGGGAACGAGTGAGGCCACAATCTAGCAAACCTTGGACATCAAACACGAAAGACCTACTCATATACCTGCGGAGGAAAGCCAACATCGATGCACTCCAGCAAGATATGGTAACATACAGTCGTGAGTTCGCAGACTAAGCACAGCATAATACTGCTTCAGAAAACTGGGAGCTGTTTAAGGCAGCCGTTAGTGGTGCTACCAATAAGCATGTTCCCAGGGAACGAGTGAGGCCACAATCTAGCAAACCTTGGATAACACCCCAGATTCGCAAAGCATTTCGTAAGCGGTCTGGACTTTTGTCCAAGGCTAGGAGATCCAACTCCCATGAAGCCTGGGCAAAGTTCAAGAGGTATAGGAAGGGAGTTAAGCAGAGAGTTAGGAAGGCCCATAGGGATTATGTTTCCAACTACCTTTAGGCCTTTTGGAGCTATGTCAAATCTCTCAGACAGGACTCTACTGGTGCATCGGCCATAAGACACCAGGGGGTGCTAACATCTCACCCCCAGGAAAAGGCTGATGCGTTGGGAGCCCAGTTTGAGTCAGTGTTTACCAGGGAGGATAAATCTACCGCTCCTACCCTTGGCGAATCCGTAGTTCCAACTATCCCCTCCCTTAACATCTCAGTGGAGGGGGTAGCCAAACAGCTCCATAGTCTTAATCCCAGCAAGTCCACAGGACCAGACGGAATACCACCTCGCCTCCTGAAAACTGTTGCCGAGCAAATTGCGCCAATACTACAGACAATATTCTCCCAATCAATATCTACGGGAGACGTACCTGAGGATTGGAGAACAGCTAACATCGCTCCAATCTTCAAAAAGGGTGACAGAACAATGCCTTCCAACTATAGGCCGGTGTCTTTGACATCGGTCTGTGGCAAAGTGCTTGAACACATCGTGCACAGCCACATGATGAGACATCTTGACACTCATGGCGTTCTATCCCCGGCGCAGCACGGTTTCAGGAAGGGTCTGTCCTGTGAGAGCCAGCTGGTACTCACCCTCCAAGACTTGGCCAACAATCTTGACCATAACAAACAGGTCGATGTCGCGGTGCTTGACTTTAGCAAGGCATTCGACACCGTGCCCCACGAGCGGCTGCTATAGCAAGCTCGAGCACTACGGCATTTCTGACCTTCTTCAGTCTTGGTTTAGGGCCTTCCTAACAGAGAGAACCCAGAGGGTTGTCTTTGACGGCGGAACATCTAAAGCTGTCAGGGTCACCTCTGGAGTCCCTCAGGGTACAGTGTTAGGCCCTTTGCTCTTTCTACTGTACATTAACGACCTCCCCAGCTCCGTTGATTCACACGTTCGATTATTTGCCGACGATTGCTTGATTTATCGAACTACCAGCACGCCTTCTGACGCACAAGGTCTACAGTCTGATCTTGATGCGCTAACAGATTGGCAAAATCGTTGGCTTATGTCGTTCAATCCCTCTAAATGCCACATCCTCTATATCACCCGTAAAAAGCACCCCATCCTAACCCAGTACTCCCTAAGTGGAGAAGCCCTAACCGGTGTCAAGTCCCACCCCTATCTTGGAGTACAACTGTCCGACGACACCCATATCAACTACGCCACTAGCAAAGCCGGCAGGGTACTAGGGGTCATTCGGCGCAATTTGAGCCATTGTCCATCTAGGGTCAAGGCCACTTGTTACAAAGCGCTGGTGCGGCCCTACTTGGAATGTAGTGCCAACGTCTGGGACCCGTACACCACCAAAGGGATACAGGCGGTGGAGGCCGTCCAGCGCAGGGCCGCCCGAGTGACTCTGAATGACTAAGGGCAGACTAGCAGCGTGACACAAATGCTCAATGACCTGCAGTGGACCCTTCTCTCTTTTTCTATAAGCTAGTTAATAACCACATCAATATAAATACAGATAGTCTACTGAAACTAGCTCAGGGGTGCACCCGGGGGAGCCACACGCTCAGGTTTCAACCACATAACGCCCGAACAGACTCTTACAAATATTCATAATTCCCCCGCACCATACCCGAGTGGAGCGCCCTGCCTGGCGCGGTTGTTACGGCTCCCACCGTTGAGTCTTTCCGCGCCAGGCTGGAGGCCTGCCCGCCTTAGCCTGGGACCTCCTCCCCCCCCCTACTTTGCCCCTAGCGGGGTTATTTGGGGGTATCCATGATGATGTTGATGATGATGAAATTGGCATATCAATGTTTGAAATGTTGTGAAATTGAAATAATTGTCTGAAATAACAATTGTTTGAAACGTGTTGTGACGTAAGCACCTTGTGCCTAAAATGTATATTGTTTCGTCCTTAGGTAAGCTAATCCCAATATCTAACAGTACATTACATTATATTCTTACAAGTAAGACTTGGTTTGACATATCCATTAATTATCCCCATCAGTCAGCAGACCGGCTGCAGCTGTCCGCCCTGACAGACGAGGATGAGCATGTACGGTACGAGGCCAACCTGTACTACCAGGCACATCCGCACGGGCAGCAAGTCGACATGGCACATCAACCCATCGAACCAGGGTAGGCTGCTTTACCTTACCAAGGCATAGAAAGGGAAACAAACATGATGTTTTAGGCAATTTCTAAAACAACATTAAATTGTATCATAGCATTTCGATATTTTATGGGTTTATATTTGTGGGTCTGTGGGGTTTTAAATTTTTAAATATCGGATTTTATAAACTAATGACAAATATGTTATGTGCATTTGAATTGGAATTGGAAGCGCTGGTTACCTTTTTAAAAGACACAGGGCAACGCTGTCTGGCTTCTAATATAATTAATGTTTCCTCTGAATGTTAGTTTTTCTGGCTAAAAGCTAACTTGTCAATATACGGTAATCTCATGAGACATGTTTCAGTTGCACTACTAGAATATCTTAAGGGTGCACGAGTTCCCACTTTACGCTATTTGTTTGGCATATACATATACATGGCTTAGTCATCATTAAGAAAAAGTCAGGAAGAAAAAGAGCATTACAAATATGTACGCATTATCTCACCACTGTCACCCTTTTTCTATCTCACACCAATATTTTAAAAGAGATTTTGCCATACCAAAAGACAACAATGTTAACAAATAATCTAATCACATTTGGCTTCTCAACTACACTTACATTTTGTTAAATAGAATACACAATGTGACAAGTCCGGCCGTAGAACAGTGCAACTTGCCCACAAGGCTTCGCACCAAGAGAGGCTTATCGGATCGATGGAAAGGCATATCGTTCCTATTGGAGGCCCCAGGTGTGGACTGGAAGAAAATCATCGGGTCTTCAACAATAGGCGCTTCTTTCGGAGTCATCGTGAGGAATCGACTGGACCTAGCTATAGGTACGGAAAATGTTTTATGTACAAAAATCGATGGAAAACGAGGATGAATTTGACATCTTGTAACCTAATACCTTTACATTCCGATGTTTCAGTGGCCAAAATACTACCTTCCACAGGGTCATCGCTAGTTGCGTCCTGCCGACGCTAGCAGTTAAATTTAGGATACCTAAACGTTGGCTGATGACGTATGTTCGGCTATATACAGGTTACGCCAAAAATAGTTACTCCAGCAACTGGATAAAATTTTGAAACAGACGTTTTCGGCAGCATCCGCTGTCTTTCGTTAGTGACTAAAGAAAAGAACTGGGAAAACCAGGTTTTATACCAAAACTCTGAATAGATGTGTTAATGAAGTGAAGACAATTTAGGATGGTTCAATTGAAGACTGTCAATACAAGGCTTTTTTTTTACGTCCATTAGACTGACGGGCGGACGGGTAGACACATGCACACTTATGTAGCCTTAAACATAACCTTCTTGGAAAGGTAAAATTGTTGTGTTTTGGTTTTATTCAATCTTTAATGTCGGAGAACCATGGAATTAAATTGGTATGGTCTTAGAGTCTACAACAATACAGAACATTTTGTTAAATCAGACAAGACATTGTGAAGCCCTTTGTTAATGTGCATGTAAGCTGATTAAATGAAAAACCTTCCTCTTTTCCACAGCACCTATTAGTGGTCATTTTGAAGCTAACAGCCATAACGAGATCTTTGCCAGGGCCCACTTGGGAATGCTGGGTATCAACCTCGATCTTTTGGTGGTGAGGATGTGCTTCAGGGGAGAAACATCCTATAACCTTAACCTACTACAGGTGTGTGGTTGATGTTTGACTTTGCCTTTAAGAAAGTGTCCGTCTTCTATTGAGTCAAAGCAATGTGTAAGTTCATTTTTTTCTATGACTTGGAGTGCAAATTTCAGCTCGCCTGACTACGTGCTTTTGACCAGAGAACACTTCAACAGACCCCAAATCTGATTGACGAGTTTGATGAACTCTTCGGTGTTCCCAAATTCTCACCAAACACAGAACGTCCTGCTTTAGGTCCCATCAAATTCATTTTATTTTATTTTATTTCATCCTATCTTTGACATTTTCAGACAAGAATTTAGCAAGATGTCAGGATGGCAACGTAGAGCTATTATTGTGTGATTCCCCAGAAATTGCGCGTACCAGAGCACAAACATGGTCCTCTGTTTTCATAATCATTTGCTTTCAATTTCAGCATCTCTAAAGGCTTAGTAGAAACAAACAATTATTGTCATAAAAAAGTTTTACTGGAAAGGGGAAAAGCATCATTTGACAGTGAAAAAGACCACTTTACAGTACGAGTGAAACGTTTAGGTTAGCAGTAATACCAACCCGATTTCAGACATGTCTTTGACTAAATGAGGACTTTAATTGTGTGTTTTTAACCCTAATCCGACCGCATGGGATCTGTTTGGACCACAGTAGTATATTAATATGTGCCATATCAACATTATTCATCGTAGAAAAAAATCATTCCATGAGTTTGGTTGTGTACATGTTTTTCCTCATTTGCTGTATTATCTATAGAGTCAATACCGCGCCATGTTCGAGAGGGTTTTCAGATAATATTGCTAATAAGTTTGAACAATTCTAGGTGAAAGACTATTTCAGTCTAAATTGTTCTAAATTGTTCAAACAATTAAGAATGGAAGTTTGAACATGATTGAACTTATCTATATATTTTGGAAATATTTTGAAAGTAATTGCACAAATATCTCTTTATTTAGAACAATTTTCAAACATCTATGTGATTGTTTCACTGTTGGAACATCCAACAATTTGCATCATTTTTCAAATGGTAGAGTTGGCTTATAGCCCCCATAAAAGTAGGTGCTAATCGCACTCTACTGTCTGCCTCTGTATATTTTTAGATTTCAGGTCTGGACTTTTGTCTTGAGGTGGCACCTAGGACTTATCCCCTATACTTTGAAGAGAAGTGTGAATTGCCCTGCTCCCAGCCCACTGACCAAGTTACGCAATGTTTCTATAATGTTGGAACATGTAGGAACAAATGATGAATCTACATGTTGCAACAGTTTCGAAAATAATACAAATAACATGTGCAATGTTAGAAATTTGACTGACATGTTGGAACACAGTACAAACTATTCAGAACATCAACTAAATTTTGGAAATTGTTCTAAACAGTTAGTTATCTGCCTTAAATTGTTACAAAAGTTTTGCAAATGTTAGAACAAAAGGCAACAAACACCCACACGGTAATGTGGAATTGACTCTAATAAGGAGCATTAAGTGTTGACACGAAAACTTGTCAAAATATTCTTCATAGATTATTGAAATAGCAAATGTGTACTCATTACAAAAGAACCCCTTCAAATATATTTTGAAATAGAATGGGATCCGTTTAGATGTGTCGATCTGATGAGGATGAGCAAAACCGTCAGAAAGTCGTAAATCACAAAGTAAACTACGCACAAAAAGTTCGGAAACTTAACTTTGGTCGATCATATTTCCGTTATTTTTTTACCGATTTCAATATATTACATATCATTTAAAAGCCTATTTGATTTCCTTTCCCATGATACCAAACTTATTGTGATTGCAAGTTCATGAAACGAGCATCAGGCCTGCTAAAGTGAGTGGGTCGAAGAAATAAAGTGCCGAGATGACCTTACTAGGCTGCACCAAGTAATTTTTATGGATGACGTCCGCGCGCGCATTGATTTTGGTCTGTTTCCAGAAAAAAGAAAGAATTTCCGCGTCCTGTAACTATGACCAAATCGTAAGATTAACGTAAAACTCGTCACGCGAAATGCATGAATAAACACATGTGCCGTATAACGGTGGTGTACATGTGCACCACGGTCAAAATACCAGTAGTAGTACTAGTAAGTAAGATGGCGTCGAATTCCACAGAGCATGTGGGTTCGGACGCTAAATATGTGAGCATAAAAGTGAAAAAGGGCGGCAACGTTGTTGTTGATTGGTACGCTCTCGATGTCGGTCAGGAAGAGCTGACATTCGCGCAACTGTACGAGAGACTTGTAGCGGCGAGTGAGTTTCAGCCGTACAATTTTAAGCAAGTCTTGTCAAGATCAGCTACAGTGCATTTCTTCTGCAATGACAAGAAGATCGGGAGAGGCACTGAAGTTTACTCCGGCCTGCAGGTGGGGCAGGCAACCAAGCAGTTCGGGTGTTTCATCCGCATGGAGGTCGACAATACAGCTGCCCCAACTGAAGCTCCTAGGCCCAAGTCTGTTTTTGAGGTATGAAAAGTTCCGTTCTTTAGTCTGTTCTGGATCAAGTACTATGTGCACACAAAAAAAAATCTGGGAAGGGGGAGTGTAAGATGAATGCATTCATTTATTCTGCATGGATAATGATCATTTATTCGTTTCTGGTTATTTATACTTGTTGGGGAAATATGTGTTTTTTTTTTATTTCTATCATTTTTGGTCCATATTTGGCTCTTGAATAATTGCTATTATTCATTAGGATTTCTAAAGCATAGGTAAAAATGTAGTAATGCATGCGAAGAGTTAATCACCAACTAATTTTGCCTTTTTAACCCTTAAGCTGCCAGGTTGTTTAGCCAAGTAAAAATCAAAAATGTTTGACCCCTGACCTCCCTCACGAAACCCGCGAAACACCCGGCGGCGCTAACTCCCCTAACTTCCCGGCTTCGCGCGCTACACGCACGCAAAGCTGTTTTGTTCTGGGGAATACCCTATCCCGGTTATTACCGGGTCCAGCACACAAGGCATATTTCTGTATCCCTAATTAAGTCGGGACTGGCAGCTTAAGGGTTTATACTATGTTTCTGCAGGCCTGCAAAATCAATGGGATATGGAAAGAAACAGGACAGGACAACAACTGCTGTTCAACTTCAGCTGATTTATTCAAATTATTGCTGTTTTCATGATGAATAAAAGAATTGTTAGTTGTTACACTGTGTTCTCTCATTCAATTTGTGTCCTAATATGTGTCGTCGACTATTATTTTTCAAATCTAGGCATCTTGTTTTTTTCGGCCCTTCTTGTTTTTTTTTCGCGCTCTCGCATTAGATCTAGGGTCTCCAAAGGACGTCATCCATAAAAATTACTTGGTGCAGCCCTATAGTCAAACATGCTATTCCGTACATATTCTTCTGTGGATATTGACTTCTGTACGAGAGTCTTGTGAAAAATCAACAAGAATAAACAAGACATATTCATGAAAGCTAAGTTTATTCTTTATCAAAACCAACAATCTGTGTCTTAGTAACGGGTTAGCAAGGAGTCTTAGTAACGGGTGATCCAGCCACGCGCTGTCACTACCTACTCCTCATACTCGTCACCAGTCGCGCAATGCGATGCTGTGGGATAGCGTCCCATTCCTCCACCAGCAGTCGTCCTAGGTCAGCCACCGTGTCTTGCACGGACAGCTCGCCCAAGCTGCTCCCATAGATGGTCGATGGGGTTCAGGTCCGGGCTCTTAGAGGGCCACTCCATCCTCTCTGCACCTGCATGCTGGAGATGGTCGGCGATGATCCCTGCCCGGTGTGGGCGGGCGTTATCATCTTGCAGCAAGGCATTCGGCCCCATGTTATGGAGGAAAGGGATGGCCACCGGATCAAGAAGTATTGTGTCACGATATCTTTCTGTATTGAGGGTTCCTGGTGCAAGTCTTGTCTTTCCCCTGGAGTTTATGCCTCCCCATACCCCAATGTTTGTTGTGAAACAATAACAAAAAATAACACCTGTGGATGACGATACCGTTGCAGGACGCAGGTGTTTATGTGGTGTAAACAATTGGTTCTTTGATGTGCTAAAAATAACCTTGGATGTTCTGTGTGCTAGAAATAACCTTGGATGGTCTGTGTTCTAAAAATAACCTTAGAACCTGAGGAAACAATATATTGAATCATCATCCGCGCCCATACCGATAGGATGTCACAGCGCGCGTATGACACCAGCAGGGAATTTTGGGCACTTTTTCTCCGTGACCCACTCACGTTATTGGTCCTGGTACTTGTTCCATTGGTTTTCAATCACAATAAGTTTGGTATCATAGAACAGGGAATCACACAAGCTTTATGATGATATATAATGCATCAAAATCGGTAAAAATCAAAGGAGATATGATCAACCAAAGTTAAGTTTCCGAACTTTTTGTGCGTAGCTTATATGCAATTTCGATGAAGCAAGTTGGAAAAGAGGTCGAATACTTCATTTAAATATTGATTGCTCTAATAGAGTCAATTCCAAGTCACCGAGAGGGTTGTTATTGTCGTAATTTACAGATGTTTTCAATTTATTGTATTTATTTGTGTAATAGATTTACTTGTACTGAATTTTTTTGAATCTAATTTCAACTTTATGAATATTTCTAGAATTTAATGATGTGGACTATGATATTTCCAACAGTTTCTAAATAATGGTTACACACAGCATTCTACCATTATTTACATTTTTTTTACAATTTCTTACAATTATTTACCATTATTTTTAACATCTTTATGAATAGGTCAGAGGGCTGGGAAGAAAGCAATTCACACATTCTTACGAAATATGGGGAAGAATGCTTTCCTCAAAGGACCAAGCAGTGTCCTGCAGTGAAATCTAAAGATGTACAAAAGCAGACAGAAGGGCCGGATTTGCACCTGCTTTTATGGGGGCAATCACCATTCTACCATTATCTACCATTTTCTTCCATTTTTTGTAAATATTTCTAAAAGTGATAGAATTATATAGATGTTCAGAAATTATTCTGAATAAAGAAATGTCCATGCAGTAACTTTAAAATGTTTGTAAACTGTCTAATTGAAGTCGAATAAATTCAAATTTTAGTTTTCAATCTTTTACAAAAATAGAACTATTGCCATTGAAATATTCTTTTATTAGAAATTATTCAAAACTATTAGAAATATTATTCAAAACCCTCATTTTGACCTGAAATTGACTCTAACCTCAAATCAGTTTCAAAATTCAGTCAACATTTTTCGCTTAATATAACGTTGGCACGTTAGCACCAGTCTCTGCTGAGTTTTTCTTTAATTTCAAATTGCTGGTGGCTAAACCAATGTAGTGGACGTTACCATGATGATTAGAAAGAAGTACTTGTCGAAGTAGGGACAGAGAATGTGGATCTACCACTGATCATTTGTTCCATAGATGACCAAACGATTTATCTTCCATTGGAGCATTGACTCTTTTTTATTTCCAGGAATTTGATGTTGATGAGATCAAACGGCTTGTGTCGCAGTTCGACAGCGTAGTGACTAAGATCTACAGCAACATGGAGAAGGGTATCAACGCCTTAAAAGATGTGATCACAGGAGACCCTGACATCATCGGGATGTTTGAGGACCTTATAGGACTCATTGAACAGCTACCTGACAAGGTACTGGTTAGGGGAATTAAAAGTTTATCTGTTTTTATATAGCCGGAGTCAGCAGAGCCGACTGGAGGGCTCTGGCCGAAAACAGAACATCCTGGAGGGAGATGTCTGCAGCCGCCATGCATCTGCCCTGATGCCTGCGGTCGATTGAATGGACCTATCCAGTTCGAACACCATAAGCCCCGCCCCCTGTTCTATTTCGAATAGTCCGTCAAAAACAGTCCTTGACGGACAAAAACGGTCTCGCGCGCTTGGCTGTCGAATATGCAGACTGTCTTCTCTTGAGCTTTTTTTGCTCTGAGACCCTTTCAGAGCGGATCCAAATAAAAATGGTATGCCTTCTTTGTGGACGGATGTATCCACCGAGTAGAGTTGTTTGAGGAGGGGGTAAATGTAGTTACGGTGAGGGCGTTATGTTTTCGGTTAATGCGGAAGCAGGCTGCGTCGCATAGCATTACCTTGTTGGTGACCATCAGTGCCCGATTTTTGACAAACAGCCGATGCATGTGTAAAACAGGGTACGTATATCTGTGACAGGGTTCCCACTGTGTTGACTGCATGAATTGCAGCTGCATGTCCTTTAGCAATTAACTATCAAAATGCAATTCTTACACTTACCGTGTCGCATTCATATCAATCAGTTTCATACACAAGTACAGAAGAGGCGGAACTCTGTACTAGCGGACTTTGTAGTAGTTGGCAATGTGTTTCAAGCTCTCTCCTCATGAGTGCCCGAGCTATTTTCTTTTTCATTTCGTTTTTCCCCTGAGTTTACATGCAGCCAATACAGTGAAAAACCTGTGACAGATGTACATACCCTGCTTAACACGTGCCATTTCTGTCCAACTAGCGCTGTTCTTGACGGAGGTATTCCAAATAGAATAGGGGGTTCGATATGGTGTTCGACTGGATCGGTCCATTGGTATAAACGCCACAGCTTGGAATCAAAGTTTGTTTCTACCAGCACAAATGAATTTTCCTTCAGAACATGTGGTGGTCTTTGGAAGTGTCAACGTAACAAGTTCATTGTACATTCGTAACATACAGATTATTTCAATGCAATACAAAATTTGTATGCTAATTCTACGTGCTATATTTCTTGTTTCTCTCCTTAATACTTGAAACATGTAGCAACTCAGATACCTAATCCAATCCTCATGTGTTAGGTGTGATTGTATATTTTGTATCATAATTGCCTCTAGTAGAGTCCATTCCAAGTCACCGCAAGGGTTGTTATTGTCATAATTTACAACTGTTTTAATTCTTTGTAATTATTTGTCCAGGAGATTTCATACTTTGGAAATATTGCGAATGTCATTTCTACTTTATAATCATTTGCCTGAATGTGTAAAACTTTGGAAATATTAATGTGTGGAATATGATATTTCTAATAGTTTCTAAATAATGGTTAGAGCATTCTACCATTTTTTACCATTTTTTACAATTATTTCTAACTGGGTCAGTGGGCTGTGAGGAAAGCAATTCACACATCTTTGCGAATTATGCTTTGGCACCATGCATAGATGGCTTGAACAAAGGACCTAACAATGTCCAGCAGTGACATCTAAAAATACACAGAGGCAGACAATAGGGCTGGATTAGCACCTACTTTTATGGGGGCAATTACCCTAATCCACTACTTGTAAACATTACTCAATTTTTCGAATTTTAGAAAAATCATATAGATGTTTGCAAATTATTATAAACAAAGATTTTTGTGTGCAGTCTGTTTCAAAATATTTCTAAAACATCTAATTGGATTCAAATGAATTAAAATTTTCATATTAAATGTTTTTGAAAAATTAATATTTTTTGTGACTTAGATATTCTTTTATTCAAATCAATTCAAACTAATTACAAATATCATTTAAAAACCCGTGTGGTGACTTGGAATGGACTCTATCATTATTCTCTATACCCTTAACCTAGTCATGTGATATACCCTCAAATCCGTACGTAAGGCATATGCCCGCAAAATGCACATGTCCACACTCATTCCCCTAGACAATATAGTAGTTTACATGATTTATGGTCTTTAGGCTTATAATTTTTGGTCAATAAAGCACTCTATTTTTCAATGACGGTGAAACCTTTTGGCATTCATTTTGTGTGTTTTTCAGGCTTTCAAATTGCGTAATGCTGTGGAAAACGCACTTCGAACACTTGCGCAGTTTAACTCAGAAGACTGGCCTGAACCTGCCCAGCCCATCATACAGATGGTGATGGGGGTCATAGACACATACCACCAAATCAAGAGTGACATTCTGGGCTTCTATAATGTAGGAAAATTATCTTCAATTATATATTTGAAAGCTACTGATATAATTGTTTTACACTAAAAACCTTTCTTCAGGTTTCAAATTTGCTTCTTATATTATTTTATTGATGCTGCAATATTTAAAAAAGATGGTGATATCAAATGATATTGATTGCTTTCGAATGCCCTGCATGTGTTTCCATTGAAATTGCAATGCAGACAATCTCACTGTTGTGACATAGTAATTGAACAAAAAAGTAATGTACAGCGTTTAAGGAATAACCTTACCTTAGGCCTTAGATCCTCCAACGACGCAGTTGCATAGGTCGATTTGGCGGCGGATTTCTCTCTCCAAAGGATCCGGTTTTGTGTCGCTACTGCCATGAAATGAATGACGTTAAATTAATTAAAGGTGACGCCTTTCTAATGTGTTCACAATACATAGAGTCGTCATATAATGACCGCTGTTCATATTAGATCCAAATGTAGATAAATAGGTAATATTTTGAACGACAATAATAGATTACACGGTTCATTCGTTAACCTATGACTCTGTTTTGCCAAATGACAGGCAGTGAACATGGGTATCAAAGTGGACTTACCCTGGGCAGCTGAGCAGATCTGGGGCTCCATTACCACTATGATAGAGGCCCTGAACGATGTGTTTAGCAACCCCAAGGGTGCACTAAGCGACATGTTCAAAAGTGCTTTCAGGTATCTTTACATTTCATTCTCCTTCAGGCTGCTTTGCTGCATATATCTGTTGAAAACAAATGTTACATTTTACGGATTACGGCCTCAGGCAACCTAATAACGTTTTTTTTTTTACAAACTTTAAAATGAACTTACCGCACCCAAATAAATGCTGAATCTATGACGTCTAAATGTTCAGAGTTGTTAAAGATGACAATGACTTGTAGGTGACCAACAGCACTTTTTACACCGTTGTTCGATGTGCTACCTCAATCACATTAAAGGATAGTGCTAGCAACCCCTCCCTTAAAAGATATACCCTGCTACTGAAAATGCAACGAAACTTACTGCCTCAGGAAACGAGCGAACACATTTGACAAGCCACGTACATCGCATTTGACACAGATCATGTTGGCTTCTTTCAGGTTGATCCAAGCTGTAACCAAGCTGATAGAGAGGAAGAATGAGATAATGGGTTATGTGTATCCGAATGGTAAGTCATTGCAGCAATGCCTTTCTACAGCTTCAACGTAAATTTTTCGTGTAAATTTGGTACGCGGTATAACCAGGCCGCCACGTATAAAATGTCGTATTTAGTCCTTATCAAGAATGATGCAGTACATGCATGGCTGAACCGTCCCTATCTTAGGGATAATAATTGTGCTACATTATCAGTCGCCTCTTTGAATTTAACGTTTATGAAATATGGCGGTCAAAGGGTATTCAGCGGAATTATAAAAGTCGACATTCCATGTCGCAATGTGTTATCAATGAGACATTCCATTTTTGTAAAAAGATATTAATAAAATATAGTTTCCCCTATTTCAGTTCTATCATTTATTACCATCATGTATATCAGAATTCTTTACTATTTTTTCCAGGTGACTGGCCATATTGGTTTGACCTCAGCGGACTTGCAACTGAAGTGATGGACAACGTCACCACAGCACTGGAGGCCAGCGAGGCTATAGGACAGGCCTGGGTGGCTGAGATCACTCAGGACCCTGTTAAACATGTCTTAGGAAAGAGCGAGGTAAATTTCATGGGGTGTAATTTCATATGAATGTAAATTAAGAAACTATACAGGTGTTTTGAATCAGTCTGTACGGTTTTTGACAGGCTCCTCCTAAAAGCCCCACTATGTAGGATTGGGTCTATACAGAATGTCGATTTTCCTACCATGTCGTCACATAATACGTTGAACAGACATTGTAGAATTGCATGCCAGTATTCAGGAAGGTGAGCTACAACATCATTGCACCATACAAACATGTTTCAAAACTGTGATATTTGATTTGATTTATTGAAATTGCAAACAGTACAATACACCTGGGCCACAGTCAGCTGTTGCTGGTGTCGTGACCCACACACAAAACAATACACAGCACATAAACTACAAATAATCATTCAAATAACACAAGGCCAGTGGGCAGTTGGGGCAGTGTGGGCCACACATGGCTTATCAAGAAGTTCCATTGTCCCCGTCCATTCTACCCACACATACACTACCAGATTATCCAGCTCCCACAGTTTCAAACTACCTAAACCAAAAACTAACAGTCAAAAGCGAACCTTTCTCTACCGAGCCATGAATCTTTGGAATACATTACCATCTAACATCAAATCATTGACAGTCCCATATCACTTCAAGAAGGCCATCTAGCAGTTTTTCACCAATTATTCGTAAGTTAAGTTTGCAATCTGCAGTATATGTTATGAGTATGTATATATGTCCTTTTAATCTTGCACTGTATATATGTCTGTGTTTGTATATTTTCTGTGTTGAACCCTGGAAGATTAGTCGTAATTCGACTAAAGGGTATCGAAATAAACCAAATAACCCAAATCAGCCCAACTGCCCAGTGGGGTGCTTGTTTACAGTTCACTACAGTTTCTGCAAAACCTCCTTACCATAGTTCTTGGAGTTTTGAAGGGGGAGAAAAGCCACTTTACCAATGCCCTACAAACTTGGCTAAATTCATCATTATATTCTATCGTCATGCGAAAAGATTTGAGTGTTTTCTAAGAAGATCTTCATTACATCAGCTGTTATCTAGATTCACTGAAGTGTCGATTCAGTAAGAAATTAAGAACCTGCTAGTGTACAGGTAGTTTACAAAAGGAGGGTCTACGTTAAGGTGACCTTTTGCGGCTTGTTTTTGCACAGGTCACAAACACCAGACATGCCAGAAATAGACAAATTAATGATGCCAATATGCTGAAAAGTGGTTGTCCATGTCATATGCATTAAGATCTGCTCACAATAATATTTTCGATATTAGCGCCAATATCTTTCAAAATAGTGGGGCTTTAAACCAAACAGGCTTCCATGGAGTATTTCAAACGAGCTTTGCGCCCCGTCGAGAACTCGAATATCCATTCGATAATCGGAATTGACGTTCCTAAACCCTTATAGTGCTGTGCTTGATCATTGAGGACAACAACTTTTTCAACTTCTAGTGAATTCTGCATTGAAATGTGTGTTTTCTCGGTTGGGTATGACATAAAATGATCTCAATGTCAAGTTGTCACTGCATATTCCTTTAGGCGCTCTGACGCGCCGTCATGCTTGTACTTCGGGCAATACGGAATACACAATGATGAATGTTGTCCCTTTTGTATCTTTTCTATCAGTCTGAACTGAAGCGTTATATGATGAGTCAGCTGGGAGATGTGTTAAACAGTCTGAGGGAACCCATCGCGCCACTGCTGACCCTCGTCAGTGAGGTGCAGGAAATGTTCACTCTAGTGGAGGATACCATCAACAGTGTCAAAGAGGGGTATGCACTGCTGTTTGAAATGTGAGTAACATTTGATTTTGAAATATATTTTAAATTTTTGCGTTCAACAATCAGATTTTACCTTTTTTATAAACTCTAATTTTCAGCAAGTAACTTATTGAGTCATCCGAAAGAAATATATTCCACGGCCACAAATTCCACAATAAAATTGATACAACAGTCTTGTATTTACAAGGCAGTTAAAGAAGGATGCCTCTATATAGAAATGGAAGTATCTAATGCTACCAAAACCAGCACAGCTACCATTTCTGCCAGCATAAAACATTCATGATGAACGGCTACTGATTACTCTGATACCCTTTTGAAAGGTTTAGATTATAGTACTGTAAATATACTTTTGGTAGATGGTTTGCAAAGTTGTTGACAAACAGACTACTATGACGCATTGGTTCCAAATACATTATCTGGTATCAAATGTGTACAATACTTCATTTCCAACAAACTATCCAAATGCACTCTCTTCCATCATTTTCAATGACGGTGATATTTTCCACAATATCATGTTTCTTTAATGACCAGGTACAGTAAGGTCAAAGCTATACAGGAGCGACTATTTGGACCTAAGGCTCACCTAAAGTTCCCCCGCAAGATTCGGCTGAGTGGTAACGGGTGTGGCGAGGACGGCTTTTATCCCACAGACAACAGAGGGAAGTACGAAGGACGTATGGGAGTGGACCTGGATGCAGATATTGGCAATCTGGTAATTACTGTGATTATAATATGTGACACATGATGTTCATTTCTGTCTGTTTGTATGTAGGTGTTTCCATGGTTAGTCCGCTACGCATGTCTAACCACCAATGTTTTGTATATTTAAACCTTTTTTTTCAGATTGTATCACCATTCTCTGGCAACATGTGGAAGCTAAACGACAAGGCTGTTGGCATCAACTGTACGGAATCTTCCATGAATGGGATGACAGCATATGTAGAAAACGTGGACTTGGATTCTACAGTGTTTAAGAATGCAGAACAAGTCAGTGTAAGTCTCCTGGTGACTGTGCAACTTTTTGGACCATCTATTTTATGCAGACGCTGATTGATAAGTTAATTACTTACCATTTTGGAGTAAGAGTATTGTTTTTAATTTTAGCTTAACCCTATCCACATTGTTTTTTTTGGGGATTCCTGGGACGGAGAATCTTATTGGCACCAAAGAATGCAAAAGTCTTCTCTTGTTAATGGCTATCACATCGACGTCAAAAGGACATTATAGAATCACGTCACATGTATTTAGGTATTCTTTGGGATCCACCATCTTGGATTGGCGATCTTGATTTTTTTGTTTTTTAATGCATTTTTTCAACATATAACCCCATCTAAACGTTCATGTTTTTTTTGGGGGGGGGGTATTTCAAATGTTGTCCAACACTTGTTATTAAAATAAAATAGGGACAAGAGTGTCAGGGATGATGATACTTTAAGAAAGTAGCACTGTACTCACTATGGCCAGTGTCACTTACAATGTATCTGGTTATGATTATAGTTTTGTGTCTACCTGTAGGTACTGGCTGGAGATGAGATCGGAAAAGCCGCACGGTCAAGTTGCTCCAACCACATCCACTTTTCAGTGGAGAAAGACAACATTTTTGTGGATATAAGCAAGTTCCTGGAACCACGGTTCATAAACCTTCCTCAGTGGATACAACATTGTGATGACTACAAGTTGGTGTACAAGGTACAGCTTACATTTCAAGTAAAAAACAGAAAAAAATTAGATAGCTGAATAACAAAGCTATACAAGTGTACTTTTTTTTGAATTACCGGAGAACAGCTTCCCTTTTTCATAACAAATGTTTACTCATTCGACCTAGTGAGTGACACCTAATGAGTAAGTAATGAGCTACTTCACGAAATCTTTTTAAGTTCAGTTATATTAGCTTCTAAAACCTGGACGCTCTTACAACTGCTGTTGCACAAGTGGAAATTTTGACAATCGTTCTCATGACTAGGCATTTTCTGCTTTAGACACAAAAAGGACTACAAACCTTTGACGTCTATTATCGTTTACACAGAAATTATAGTTAGTCAGTCCGTTATTCAATGGTAAACGTACAGTTTGTCGTGCAGGGGTAGTCAATCGATATTCATGAAAATTTGTGGTTTCCGTGTACATACAATGAAGCTTATTATTAAGGCTCCACAATATTAGCCTATAGTCTCTACAATATATGTCAGCTTTGTACAATATTGTCTGCCAGATCTGCCGTGCGCATAAAATTACCTCTTGTAAATGACGGAAGCAAATCTTCTACAGTTTCAGACCATCAAGGCAGGCTACATCGTTGGTCTTGGTGGGCAGAAAAATGAAGACACATCGCCTGAGAGGACCGTCACGGAACCTGACACGTCTAATTTACAGATGCCAGAGAAGACAAAAAGAAAGAAACGGGGAATTTCTATTTCAGTTTCTTCAAGTAAGATTTTTTTAGAGATCTAGAATTTTAGAGTCACCTGTCATTCTTCTTACCTTGAATGAAATATGCAAGTCAGTCTGTGGGTTTGTCGCAAAGATTTAGGTGTAATAAGTTGGAAAGTAATCAGTCATGTATCATAAAATGTAGGTGATTTCTATGTTTCTTGGAAATAGGTATGGCTTCGTTGAAATCTAGTTTTCTGATGCAATAACATTTCAAAATGATTGTTAACCATACTAATCTCTACTGTTCCTGTTGTACACTATAGCCTGTACGGAACTGTCCTGTATGCATCTCATTTCCGTTCTATGCAGATGGTGAGGACCTGCTGACCACTCTGGGCATCCCCGCCATTGACAGTTCAGGCCCCGCAGGCGGTGGTTTCTCCATGACTAAGCTCAAAATCTGCAACATCCTGGACTTCCTACAGGCTGTAGGCATGGATGACACGAGAGAGGCACTTATTAAAGTCATTGAGAGTGTTCAGGTAACCAAGACGACAACATGAATGATGAATGCCAGAGGCACCAGTCAGGTTGATATAAAACTGCAGAGCATGGTTGACATTTTTTAAATGAGTCTTTAAAAATCAATTGCAAGACACTACTAGGTAATCGGAAGGGGCCTGCCAAGTTGTCAAATGCCTTCATATGGACTAGCACTAGTAGTTTGGATTTGGCCCTCTAACTGCCATGGCATTATGTCGCAATTATTACGTTACCTTAAAATGACATAAACCACCCTGATGAAGCTATGTAGTATTACAGATATTAAATCATCAGTGATATTTTGATATTCTCTTGTATCTGTTTAGGCCCTGATTGAGAGTAAGCCATGTTCCCGTCCTGAAACAAAGACAGACGACCAGCTGAGGGCCGAGCTGGAGCTGCGTGGCAGTGAGACTACAGGATCTCGGGAACAGCTCATCACTCGCATGAAACAAGTCGACCAAGGTACAAAAGAATTGCTAAGAATTGATGTCAAAGTTTGAAACAGTGTTTCTAAGTAACCCTTAGGTAACATTGAGTCTTTAGTCCAATGTATGAGGTGTCAAATGTCGGCAGCTGAAAAGCTAAGCCTTGGCAAATGTTGTTTTAAGTTTTACTCATTCCTCCCTCATTAGATGATAACTGTCTTTAAACTATCTAAACTTTTTGAACGCAAGTTAAAAGAGACTCGACGTTCATACTCGTACTCTACTTTTAGCCTTTGTCAATGGATGTCGTACATGAATAAATGTAAATGCAGAAATATTCGCGGTGGTTTTATGTTCGCGGTTTCTGCGGCGACCGTTTCACAGCAAACTTAAAACCACCGTAAACATTTTGTCCAATTCTGTAGCAGTATGTGACTATAGCGCTGCCGCGAACTAACCACCACAAATACTCCATTTTCGTCTTAGCGCGAAATAAAAACCACGCGAACTTAAATGCTTTAGTATGTCTTTTAAGCTTTTTATGGAACTTTTTTATGACTAGATTGGTGGTTCAAATGATTTGAGGCCTTTTCGTCGTTCTCTTTCCTGCCCCAGGCTGCCCATTCCTGACCTTATCGTTGCCAGATAATGTATACTGTACGGTGGATGATTTGTGCTTGGGAGTTTCCTGTTGTGTAGACCTCCAGGTAAGAAAATGACCTACTTACAGAAGGCTAATGAAAACTACTAACAAACTAAGGGAGTAGTGCTAATCATGTTATATATGGCATTATGCTTTCCGAATATCACGTATTGTATGGAATGTATTTAATTGATGTTGATCGTACTGATTTGCATAACCAAGGTATTTGAATTGAGAACCATGCAATGTAAAAAGATACTAAATCTATAATGTTTTGATTCTAAAATATGGTTTTCATATATGCTGAACTTGTTTCTTTTTTCGTCTGACACATTAGCCAGTGCTCTTTAAATCGCTTTTAGTGTTTTAGAATATTGATATGACCAATGAAATGATAAGTAGAATAAATGCTGAGCAGCACTGCACTTTTAATGGTTGGTGGTCCTTTACAGGTCCTTTTATATCGACTTTGCTTTACTTTTGACTGCCTTGTCTGTTCGTAAGGTGTGGAAGTTCAGAAAGTCTATCAAGGCCTACGCCAGGTTTGACATAGAAGAGTTTACCTTCAAGATGGGAATAGAGACTGCCGGGCTGGACCCATGGACCTATGAGTACAAAGCCGCTGATGGAATATGGGGTACAAGTACACATATCTGTGTGTTGACAGCCACTCGAAAGAGTAGGGCATATCTTTATAGGGAAGCCAAACAATGTAATATTGTGATAATAACAGTCACGGTGCCAAATAGGCTTTGTTAGACATTTTAGCACGAAAGTTGTATTACGAAAACATATTTTGGGTTACCTTCATAGCTATTCCTTAAATGTTCGTTTCGTTACAGGCTTTTCCATCTTCCCACTCTCATTCGTTGAAGTGCCACCATTCATTTTGTATAAAATATTCAACATTCTCCGCCGGATTCTGTTGTAAGTAACAGAAAACAGAGTTACAATTTTACTGCTAATGTGTAAAGCAGCAAGGTGACATGATGATTCTTATGTTACTGGTGTCTTTTGAATATATATTCTAAGCTTACTTTCTCTGTCTTATTTTGCAGATGTAGAAATGGAACTGGACACTGGAATCTCCTTCGGGTTTGTTGGTGTTGATATGGATCTGAGGCTTAGGTATGTTTTTGTCCAACCGGTATAGTCATTAAGTACGAGTGATCGCTGTATTTGTTTACATCCGGGGTGTTAGGTGTTCGCGCGCAGACAGGTAGGCCCATATGATGTGGGCGCTGATCTTACGTTAGCAGATCAGACGATTGGTTAACATTTAAATTAGCAGATTGTCCTACCGCCTGTAATTTGCCTACCCCTGTCTTACCGTAACGCCATCGCGATTACTTGAAGAATTATATAATACACACCAGCATCAGAAGTATTCCGCTACTGGTTGTGATACATATAGGACCAGGTGTCACACCTTTTGCATATCAATATTAATCATTATAGAAAATTATCAATTATATCCATTACATGGCATGGACGGTTGGATAACAATGGAATGAGTTATCATTTTATTATTTTTTTTGCGTTTCGGCGCCTTCGCGCCGGAACGCAATGTCCTGGCTTTTACCTTGCAGGCAGGCAGGAACCAGGGAAGCTTGGTTCAACACTGTGTCGCACACCAGAAGACCTTATATGGCAATACGTTCCCAAATCCTTGTATAGCCGTTGCCTTATATGGCAAGGGAGCACGAAAAGGCAGGCAGGCTACATTTGCATGACACACAGGAGGGCGACCGCATGTAACTGCTACAACTGTTCGGAAATATCATTGCATTGGGATTTCGGACTTTGATATCCTGAAAAATGACCATATTACATCTATTCCACGAGATTGCAGAAGAAAAAAAATGATTTCGTCAAGAAAACGAACAAAAATCGGCATAAATGATACCATATAGTGAGGTTATAGCATTACGTACAGAGTGACGGGTTACGTACCGCAGCTTGGCCCATCTGGCAACGCGAAGCACTTCGGACCCATAAGATCCGGGTTCGTGTCCGTGCATGGATTTTTTTTTTCTTTTAAGATATTGAATATCAAAAATATATATATTGATATTATATTAATCTATCAATATCATATTTATGAATATCATTTTTTCATTAATAAATAAAGAAATATTTTATATTTGTTATTTTTAAATATTCATTTAATATATACAAGGCCTTTGTCTTATGAACAGGACTTCATAGATTCCAAACCCGGCATTCGAATTTTTCTGTTCATTGTAATGGAAAATACCGTGCAGCGGCTCCTATGCGCGGTAAGATGATTCTTGCAAAACACTCGCCACTAAACTTCTATCCCCGATGTAAACAGAGGCTCTTGATGTTGTTTGCAAAACAGCGATTCTTTGTTACAGTAGCAAATGCTCCATTGTTCAGTATCGACTTCATTCAGACAACACGGACGTGGAAAGTGGCGCCGCTCGGCACAAAACTATGGGAATTTTCATGAATTTTAGCAAAATTACCCAGGAAAATAAGGAAGAAATGTTGTAAATGCGGAAACCAGAATAATACGGATGAGGTAGCTGTTGATTTGTTTGACATTTGGTAGTCATTTTAGATAGAACCTTAGCTGTTATGAACTTCTATTTCACTTAATTACCATAGTGCTGATGATTCAATGGTGCTTTTTCAAATTTTATGTTTTATTGCGTGCCATGTACATAATTACATTGATAGCTTTTATAATGAGCCTATTATACATTTTACAAATAAGTACAAGTTGTAGGCCAAGACCAGCTTTTTCAAAAGCACTTAAGTTAAGTGACGTAACTTCAAAATTGCTTTCCCCAATCTGCCTTTCTCTATTAAAACAGTACTCATTTCCCAAAATGACAATTTTTCTTATAGACTGAACAGCCCTTGAGTGACTTCCTCTGGCAGATTTTACTTCAAGTAAAGGGAAAAGACAATTCACACTCATAAACGTAGCCGAAACGCCAGCTTTTTTTAAAGGCTCTTGTTTATCATGATATTGATAGTGAAATACATTCTGCAAGGTTACATTTGACACATGTGATTGTTTGTGTATACTGTCCTCTTTTTCGACTTATTGGCTCAAGTTGAATCTTTTAAAGTGACAACCTCCACTTGCATGTATATGATTTTTTTGCACGAGCAAAATGACTTGCATTAATAGGATTGTAGCACAAAAACTATTGCCAATAATCAAAACAGGTCCTGGTTTGCCTCAGACGTAACCAACTCATCTGAACACTATAGCTTAAAACGCGGATCACATAGGCATAAACTGCCTCTCATCCGAATATCATGCAATGCTATGCTATGATATGCTATGCCAAATTGTAATAATCTACCAATCTGATGAATCTATTAATTATGGATTGATACCCCAGGTTCGTTCTGGAGTACGAGAAGCCGACACACTTCTTCCTGACCCTGCGTGTTGGTTTGTGCGGGGAGGAGTGTCTAGAGTTCTTCACCCTGTTGAACCACGCCCTGCTTCCCATTCCCGAGAAGTTACCCAACGGGACGTGGGTGTGGCCTGACATAGACTGGGAGTCCCAGCTCCAGAATGTTGTGACCCAAAGCATGAGACATATTGGTCAGCAGGCATTGGCTTGGCTTGGACTGCCAGCTGTAAGTTTAGGCACCAATTAAAAATCTATTTTCTTTGTATTCAAAAGTTTCCTTTTCTTTAGTAGCATCACATGAAGTCAAATTGACAAAGTATTGTGTAGTAGACTCCTTGGAAAATGTGCAAAAAGTGTACACAGGCTTTGTTTTTACGATTATTAAGAAGATTCCCATTCAGATCACCTTAAATTTCTCTCACTACGTTGAGCATTTCCTCATATCACACACGGATCCTGATACAATAGAGCACAATAAAGCGTGATTTACAGAAAGTTTCATGCTTCTCTACTTCGTTTTGTTTTCGCTAAAATCCAGAGAGACAATAAAAATGAATATCTGTGACTTGTGTTAACGGATGGAAATTATGACGGGTTTACTTGCGTTCAAAGAATGGCTTGTTGTTGTACAGGATGTCTTGGACAATACGGAACCATGTCCTTTCCCAAGGCGGCTGACAGATGCACAGCTTGTGAGTCGGCTTCAGAAACAAGGGCTCAGTACTACTGGCGATTCTGCAACACTGCTGGCAAGATATGAAGCAGCTGACAGAAGTCAGTGCAAGTTTTTTTTTCTCTATGTATGATATATCATTTTCTATAAAATCTAGCATTTGTACCGCGCCTTTCTTTATAATATTAACTTAATTATCTAGGAATAATAATAAACTGTATACTACAAGGTGTAGAGCAGGAAGTGGTTCAATATTTCTTTTTTGCCATTTGCAAGGTTGTCGTTTTGGAGCAGAACTGCCCGTGGTACCGGAGTCTCTTTCCGACCATATCTACTGCTCTTTGGAGGACACTTGTCTAGGTATGCTTTGCCTAGTTTTCAAAATTTCAACAGTTATTTATAGCACTGTGTAATAAAGACAAAATATGAACACATTCAAGTATTTTGGCTATACGTCAAGGGGGCGCATTAATACCATACATGTATTGCTGTATCCGATTTTAGAATTTAGAATATGAAACAGGAAATTTGATATAGATTCCATGCATGCCCAGTTAACGACTTTTCCCACGACTTACGATCTAGCGATGACATCCTCCACTTGTTAACAAAATATGCTAGAGACAATAGAAGGCATCTTGCAATTACCAACAATAGTATGCTAGAGGGAACTGTACATCTGTTATATTTTCATATCACACGCACCATTGCAGTGCAGGTATGCAGAAAAAAACATTTCTAGCCCTGAGTGTAGGACTTTTACACAACCAAATTGTTCTTACCTAGCAACATTTCAGTGGCTGCTCATTCAAGTCACACAAATAAACTCTGCTACTTTTTGCGCAGAAGAAAGAAGAATGCAATATGTCCTAAACACAACTGAGTCTATATCTCAACTCATCTCTGTATGTTCCTGATAGTTTACACTCTGATTGCATGTTACGTTCCAATAGGCATCAATTGCTGTGTTGAAGTCAGCATTCCAGCATTGGACTTCACTAAAGCCTTCCGTGCATTTGTCAAACTGGACGTTTGTGAATTTGAGATTATGGCAGGTTTCGAGACGTTGGAGTATCGGAAACTAATCTTCAACTATCCTTGGGGTAAGTATAAGTATTCGGTACATCGTCCTGTGCTTTCATGTGATCTAGTGTAATCTAAGTCAGTTGATTAAAATCTACATTTGTTACATTAGTAAGAAAAGTTGATACTTTTCCACTTTCATTACAGCAGAGGTCTAGAATGTTGTTGTGGAACGATGTAATATCACAATTGTCTTTTATTCTTATTGACAGCGTTGAAGTGATATCTGAATTATTATTTCAGAACATGGTGAGAACTGTCATGTTCTTAATCATGACAAAAGCTAGATACATATAGCGAGTCCCCATAGTGCTATTATTTCGGAATAGATTTTTTTTAATATCCTCTGTATGTGTGCTACAAGTAACGTCTGTTTCAAATGTGCTACCTGATGGCAATACACTTTGATTGATATGATGATGATGATGATGATGATGATGATGATGATGATGATGATGACGATGACGACGACGACGACGACGACGACGACGACGACGACGACGACGACGACGACGACGACGACGACGACGACGACGACGACGACGACGACGACGATGATGATGATGATGATGATGATAATGATAATGATTAATTGATATGAAAACAGGAGGCAGACAGGAAATCAAGCTTTCTGAAGGCATCAACATTCTCCTGACCATCGATCGAGATGCGGACCACCTGAACTTCATCATTGACCTTGGTTTGAAAGCTTGCCATGATGGTGACTGTTTTCTGGAAGTGGACATCTTTGATGACTTGGTTCTACCCATCCCAATCTGCAATGCCAATGCCAGTCTCACTGTGCCATGTAAGATTCTTTTTTAATCTATTATTTGCAGAAATATTGATATGTAATATGGTTCAGAAATTTGCTAATCTATTTTTCAAAAAGTAGGCTTTCAGTATTTTCACTACTCCACTTTGAGTAATATACATGTATATACCACTGTACTAGTGCATAATATCTATTAGCACCTTTCGTGCTGTTTGGCCACTTTCATGCTTGTTTAACCGACGAAATGTGGATCTAGCTGTTGAATACCAGGCTGTGATTTATTCACCAGCGCATGATGCTGGATCTGTCACGTGGAACATCTAGCCTCGAAAGGAGGCTCTGCTATGAGCCCGCTTTTCTCTGAGGGCAACTGTGTTCTGATAGCTACAGTTTTCATCAACATCAGTATTATCTTGAAAAACTGAAATTATAAGAACACGGTCGAATTGTATGCATTTGTTACGTCAGCAGTAGATAAAATGGCCGTAGTTAAGCCCTTGTGTGTGTGTGGGGAAGAAAATCGTACGACGATGGCAAAATTTTGAACATTTTTACTCCTTTCACTTATATTTTCCGTCACACGACGCTCTGCGATGTCATTCTCTTGAAAAGTCGACGTACGTTTTATCGTGGCGGATAAAAAAAATGTACATCGTAGCTAAAGCAAAAAAAGAAAGTTAATGCAGATGATGTAATTTCTATCATCTTTTGTGGAATTGCAATGATTTATACTAACAAAATAAAAGTTCACTTCTTTAAAGTGTGAATTACACTATCAGTATTCACAAATATTATGATCATCATGCATCATTGAGAATAAAGATCACATTATTTTAATATTACATCTTTAACATGTTGAAGAAAAAACATCCATGTAGTTGGTACTAATCAGCACTTTTGACTTATGAGAAAACTTGAACTTGACTTTATTCAACTGTGTGAAGCAACCTTAGACTCCCCCGGGACGCCCTTTTCATTTTGATATAACAATTCAGCATAATATTCTAAATCGAATTAAAAAAATGGTATTGGTGTGGCCCAAATGTTATGGGTTTTAATTTTGATAATGACATAATTATACTTTATGTCTTCAGCAATTGATGATTTTGTTGATAAGCTGGCGGGTGAGGTCAGCCAGACTGCAGTTGATATCATCCTTAAACAGCTGGGCCTTCAGCAGGTGTTTCTACCAGTTGGAGAAGTTGCGCAGCTTCCTGCTAACAGTAACGGATCTTCAGGTATAACGTCATGTTTCTGTAGATTTATCTTCATCTTTGACAATGAAGGACTGCCAAGTTACATTACACGGCTCTCTCCAGCTCTAAATGTTTTCTTGGTGTGGCGGAGCAAATTTCTGTACCAAAGACTGAAGGTCTAAGGAGGGTTTAGTTGGCATTTACCTGTGGATATATATATATATATATATATATATATATGTATATATATATATATATATATATATATGTATATATATATATATATATATATATATATACTCTGTAGTTGTATTTTTCAGTAGCTGCCGAGGGGGAATCCAATTTCAACAGGCTTCATCTTACTTTTTCAAAAGTGCTGCTAAACTGGATGTAGGCAATGCCAATGGATTGTTTATATTATTGTTGTGTCAATAAACATTTCTATATATCATTTTTGTGAAGTAGCACGAATGGTTACAATTTCCTCCAGGGACAGAGGAACGGACGCTGGATTGAGCCCTGTAATAATGATTCGTGCTTTCAATTGAAGTTTTAACAGAAATAACCAAGAAACCATAATCCTGATTGATAATGACAATCTTATGAAACTTATCCTCTCAGAAGGTAAAGTTTTATTAACAATCAGAGGCATTGTGCATGTATGGTGTTTCCTTTCATTTAGACATAAGGTAAAGATAAATATCATTGCATCGTTTGGAGTAATGATTACGATGTAATGGTCCTGGGTTCAAATCCCCGAAAATGTTCCGATGTTGTACCCCTCAGAAAAGAATTTTACACGAATTCCCTTAGTTTACTTAGGTTTTAAATGAGAACATATGCTAGCGTAGGCAATGAACGTTACTCGAATAGGACGTTAAATAGATGCCCCGTGTTTGAGGATAGCCACACATCAAGTGCGTCGAACATCCCACAATACAATGAGAGATGTCAATCTTTAGTGTTAGTGGTTCTTAATCTTACAGTTCGATGACCGCAACTCATGTTAAAACTGTTTTATTAGGTTCTCGGAAGTGCTGATTACAGGCTCCTTGCAACTCGGCCCCTTGCTGAGATGAGAGAGGAGTCGGCTCTAATATAAAGATGACAATATGTTATTGATAAGGCGCTGTGGCCTATAGTTGTTCAACAAAGTAAGATGAAAGTTTTGTTTGACTTTATGTTTTCTCAGGATGTCCATTGTTTGATATTGACTTCTCCGGACTGCCAGATCCTGTTCAGTGTCAGCTGGACAGTAACTGCCTGGGTGTCAACTGTGTATTGAGCGTCTCCATACGGGACTACGTCACATTGTCAACCTTGGCTTATGTCTCCCTTGACGCCTGTAACTATGAGTTTAGTATGAAGCTGGGGCATTGGAGCTATGAGGTGTCACTGCTGACGTACAACTGGGGAGAGATAAGGGTAAGCTATATTTCATCATGTAGAATGTTTAACATACATCGTATCTTAGACCATCTATTACTAAACATACTAGGAAATACCGTTTTAACGTGATGGTAATAGGTTTCAAAATGAAGACATGAAATGTTCTGGCTTTTTGGCCACAGGCGGATGGAAGTTTATCACCTTTTATGGGAGTTTGAAAATATTACATCATAAGTGCTCACAGTGTATTCAATATTTCTAACGTTTTAGAAAAAAACCTGTCTTCAAACTGACGTTTTTTTTTGCATATTCAAGTTCCGCATTATAAAGAGAAAATGACTAAAACCTTCTGCGGATAGGATTTATTCTAAGGGCCGAACAGACTCTTTTCAGCCTCACGATCTTTCTCATTTAGTAGGGTTCACACGATTTCTTGATTTTTTCCCAGACAAAAGAAGTTGCTAACAACGCTCTTGACATCACCTACTCCATTAGAAAGGATTCAGGAGCAAAGGAGTTTGTGCTGGATGTTGTCATTGATCTCTGCATTGAGAACACCTGCATCCGAACCATCCCTTTACTGCAAAACACCAGGATACCTCAACCTTTCTGTAACCCAGATGGGTTTGCATTGCCGGGTATATTCAACATTTCTTGTTATTTTTTAAAGTCTTTCCCAGTATCATGTATGTAGCATAACTGCGACCCGAATTTATTAAATAATCATTATAGTTGAAAATTTCGGTTCTTGTGAGAAAATTGCGACCTCTCAGCTAGGTTTGCAAATACATTTTTTTTTCTTAAAGTTTACGAGCACTGTGAATGTTCTTGGACCATTTGTAAATTTGCCTGAGTTTGTTGAGTACAATATGTTGCCTGTGTTGGTTGAGTATAATACAGCATCATGCATAAACATCAAGCACTAAACATGTAAGAACCCAACACGCTTATTGAGAAAAGTAGGGGAGACCTGGTGTGCTTGGCCAATTACAAGCTAGCACAACATACAATGCAAAATCGACCATGTACCAGAAAACAATTGTTTGCGCAAAGGTTAAATCTGATGTACTCGCACACTGTCTCCTTAACATCCCATCCCCTCAGAAGTTATATCCACTAACTTGGCTTTCAGTAAGTCAAAGTTTCCCCTGTGGATCAAGTTTAATCTACCTTAATTATGTTTTTTACACACCTTGCTAATATGCATGATTGCTGTCCAATGCACTTTCTAGGTGGGTCCATAGATGGGTACCTAGACTACTTGGAAGAACAGGGACAGTCCGCACTTGTCACAGTCACAGATGCTGCTGTAGACGTGCTCCTGGAAAAACTGGGACTGTCTGACGTCATTTCAACTGATGGAGAGCCCTGCTATCGACCTACAGTCCTGCAAAATGGTTGGGCAGAAATCGACAGTATGTGTTTTCATTATTTCATGAATTTTTGATTGTATTGATTACTGATATATTGATATTGTCTTTTATCTATCACTGCATATTTAATCAAATTCTGATTCATAAGATCATGAGAGTTTTTAGTGTTGCTGGGAAATGATGACGTACATATCATCTAATGAACTGAATGAATACAACTTGAAATTGTTGTGAAATAGACAAGGGAACTTTTTGGCCAAAAAATAGCTTTCCTGTTTCTGCCTCACTGTTTAGTATATCGATCGATTATTGTCAACGTTTGAACTTTCTTACAAAAAAAACGTCTACACATCCACTCATAAAAGTTGTAGCTATTACTTTGGCCTTGTATAGAAACACTAAACCGTTCAATTTTTAGTTGTGGCCTAGTTGTGCCTTGAGTGTTTACTCCCCTTGTTCATGTTATCTTTGGTGGTCACTTAATGGATTTGAGGAAATTCTAACAATAGACAAGAGTCCAACACAGACATAAATCTAAAGGCTTGGGTTAACGGGAAAGGAATCTATTACAAGGGATTACCAAAAAAGCCATTTTGTCCAGTCTGTCTGTATATTTTTGTACCGTTTTCTCTCAACAGAATGCAACCAGCTAAACCCTCCACAGCTGCCAGACACCATGGCATGTACTGTTATTGACAGCTGCATGGGTGTGGAGTGCTGTCTGGATCTGGACTTCAAGTTGATCAAATTGACTGTCACATCTAATGTCCACCTGGACTTGTGCAGCTACAAGTTATTAATGAGTATCGGCAACGTTGACTTTGAACAGACTCTCTTCACCTATGAATGGGGTACGTACATGTTAAAACACTTTGACTTGAAGAAGTTCGTCTTTTGAGGAAAGTTATGAAATCACATATCTGATTGTACCTATGATTAGAGCGACTGCACATTCAAATGTTGCTTTTGAATACTTGACAAAAGTTAACGTGATAGACAGACAGCATACTTGATAAAACGCAATAATCAAAATACAATGCCCAGATAGAGCTAACCGTGTTTTAAGTTATTGCAAAATTTAAACGTGCAGTAAATTCTGTAGATGGTTCGCGAGATACAAAAGATAATTTTAAAGCAAATGTTATTGAGCTATTCGTGTCGTCCAAAAATGTATTTGTCAGTGCGATAATTTGAATCAGATTCCATCTTAAAAAATTCCCTGAAGTGAAATAAAAAAAGGACTTTGCAATTATCAACTGAGTGACCCTATGTTTTATCAACCAAACAAATAGAATGAAACAAAACTGATCATATAGATGTTTTAAGTAGATTTTTCAACACAAATAACCGAATCATCTGTCCATACTCCTCATGAAGTTACGTCATAGAAGCAGTCAATGCTGTTGACGAGGACTGATGCCATACAGACCTTTAAAATCCAAGTTGGCAGACGAACGTTTTACAAAGCATGTAATAAAACCACTTTAATTTTTTTCAGGATCTCTTAAAACATTTACCATTGGAAATGCAATTGAGATTGACTACAGCATTAACAAAGATGACCTAGAGAAAATGTTTGTTGTGGATTTTGCGGTGTCACTGTGCCTTGATGGTGACTGCTCTGAAACCTTCCCACTACTGAAGCAAAGTAGAATCCCACAGCTAGGATGCAACACCAACTTTACATTACCAGGTAATTTATACTAAGTCATACTTGTTCATTGTTTGGCCATTGCAACAATAAAAACATTGCGCTTACATTAATGGTACCTAAGGTAGCACCTACTTTGCCATCTCTTTTCTTCAACTTATGTCAGTAAATTCCTTTACAGTCTTCCTAACTTACATCTTGCTCTATAACGTTGACTGTCATTTACATCGATAATAAGAATGTCAAATCACTGAAGATGTGTTTGCTGTTCCTTACAAATAGGTGGCTCCATACATGGCTTCATGAAGTACCTACTAAATGACACCATTGAGAATGTAGGGCAAGAGTTATCAGAAGCAGGGATAAATGCAGTACTTAAGCACCTTGGACTTGACGATGTCTTGTCTGTTAAGGACGGTCAGTTCAGAGCTCCAGATGACATCGAGACTGTGAGTGGCTGGAGCGTCCCAGAGCTCAGTAAGTGGCGTAATGCGCATTTGTCAAAACCACAATGATGATATCAAATTGTAAGATAAGTTTTACTATGTTTTTGGAAAGTTGTAAATGAAAATCATAATCAGCTTGCTACTTATATCCTCCAGACCAATCAACTTCGATGCCCTCTCTTCCTGATGGCTGGGTATGTGTTGTGAATGACAACTTACTGGGCACTAAGTGTTACTTCTCCGTTGATCTCATTGCTGTAACACTAAGAACAACGTTGTGGATGGATCTGGACACGTGCACCTACACCTTCTCTGCTGGCATTGGGTTGAAGACCTTCAGTTTCAGGTTGTTTGACTACAACTATGGTAGGTTATTTATCGAAGAGCCTTGCAAAAATGATTTGGAGCCAAGATTTGTGTTATTCCAAACTCTACTATTTACTGTAGTTGAGCTTGCTATAGTCCCTTTCCATTTGTACCTCCATAAAATATGAAAGTTATGTTTTCGGTGGGTTTATCTGTTTGTGCTTTCGGATATTTTGACCAGGATTGACAGGACCCGTAGAATCTTGTTCTAAAACAGTATAGTCGTTTGGTTGTCTTTGAATGGAACGATTTGCTTTCATGAATTTTGTCATGGAAGAAGCTTACACAGAGCAGAGATTATCAAATGCAAGTTACTAGTATGCAGACTTAGTTCTCAAAATTAAGAGATTTACGATTCCAGTCTTTTCTATAATGGGACTTTCCTACTTATAATTATCAAAAATTTCAGGGCAGGTAAAACATTAACAAAAATCCACTAAATGAAACAACCGGTTAAATGAAACTTTGTGATGATACGTCATTATTTAATTGGGATACATGTTTTTTTAGATAGGTCCTGCTTACAACAACCGCAAAGTATGAACAATCTGTGCCACAAGGACGTGGTTTTACGGATAACATTTTGTGGATCCTCCATAACTGATGCATTGCAAAGTGCAAGACAATATAACATCCTGGTAAGGTCGCAGCCTCGCAGGTCTTTGCCTGTCGTTCCCCGATTCTACATCGTGTTTTTTTTTTTGTTAATGGCAAATCTGCATGTCATCCATGACATCAAGTCAGATCTGATAGTCTAAAGCAGGCTATGTAAGTAGAGCATGTAGTATCTGGCATTTGACTATAGTGCTGACGGGGGTGGGTAGCAGTCGGCTAGTCTTCACACTACGATTACAAGCGGATCTATCCAACAGGTCCAATTTTCCGTAACTTATTGATTTTCCAAAAACACTTATTTCCGTTTAATGTTCATGACATTGCACTGGAAAAAAAACTACATTCTCAACTATTTGTAGGTGAGGAGAGGACCCTCATAGCTGGTAGTGTCTTCTCTCTAAGATACACCATAGGCCTAGATGAGGAAGCCGACAGTTTTGTCCTGGACCTGGGTGTGACACTGTGTGTGGACAGCATATGTACAGACATCACCCTGTGGTCTGGCTTCAGGGCACCACGGCCTGGCTGTGGGGAGAACGTCATTCTTGGAGGTTAGAAAAAACGTTTTACATCTGGCTTTTCTTAAGTGGAGGTCTTCGATACCTTCAATATTAGGATGAATGTGTTTACCAAATTTGTTTATAAAACCGTCTCTCTTTACCATATTTGAATATGTATGACAATCCGTACTATGGAAGCAGTTAATGGTGTGAAGTTCATACTTATAAGAAAAAGTGTGCAAATATCTGCTGATGTGTGATCTATATACCTCTAAAATGTCATGTATCAAATTTTACTTTTGTCCAGTTTAAGTGCTACAAATCGGAAATTCTTACAGTTATCTCATACAGGTTTTTAAACTCAGAAATCACAATCAAAATATATAAGAATTACAAGGCTTTTAAGCATATTACTACGAATCATTTTGTAACTTTAAAACCGGTACCTATGCTGTTCAACCTTCTTAAGTTCACCGAAAGCATGTGGTAACCTCTTGTTATATAAAATGGACTGACCCGTCACACCTAGCCTAGTAATGCCTTATGGGTCTAACCACTATTACGACCAATCCTCTGTACAGACTTTACCCTTGATGAGTTCTTGGCCATGGTTGCTGATGCATCATTGGGAAGTGCAACAAGAACAGCCACAGAAGCAGCCCTGGAGGCCTTGGGACTCCATAAAGTGTTGTCCATTGGTGAATCATGCGACATGCCCGAAGGTCTGGAGAATGGCTGGAAGGGGGCACAGAGTAAGTCATGTCCATGTTTATCATTAAACTAATAGTCTAAGACAATAAATCGTTCACGGGCATCAGTGTCTGGTGCACGGCGGCCACTGACATGCATAGGGCTCGCCAAGTTGGTCTGTTCTCGGTGTAGACCCTCCAGTCATTTCTGGTGACCCCCAGCCCTTGGAGTCTAATTAAGATCTGGTCCTCCCATCTTCCTCTTGGGTAACCTAAGACAGGTTCACTGAATATTAAATTTGCAGCACCATATTTTTTTTTTACAAATGTATAGAAATGCATGTAGTACTAGATACTATCACATGGACATCACAACTAACATAATAAAGGTACATGCAAATTGCTGACAAAGGAAATGGCATAGGTTGGACCCATCTAGCGGCTTTCTTTAGATCTATAGGCAAATATCATCATATCATTTGAATAATCAATGAAGAAACGCTACAATACCTTTCCGAAAATGGAGATTTGCAACATCTGTGATTTTGAAAGAAGATATAATGAATTCATATAAACAATGCTAGTAAGAGAATTTGCACATAATTTGCATTGTAATGAGACAAGTTTGTTGGCGAAGGTATGAGGTCGTAAAACTCTAGCTGGTATATAAGTGAGAACTAGAGTCAAACACATGACCTATGTAATTGGGAAACAGAGTAACATTAGTTGAATATCGATTATGCACATTAACACATCACTTGCATGATCAAGGTAAAAAACTATAGGAGTGTAGTACTGTGGTAAGTAACGAGAATTGGGGCTTTTCGAAGTAAAGTGACAGTGAACATTTGAGACATAAATCACGCAAATCAAGGCATCATTTATATAGTATTTATAGTATTTTTGTGTGACTTTCATAGTTTTTACTCCTGTTTTTCGAGTAGAGAATATCGTCAGAAATGAATTATGCAGATTAGTACAGTATTTGAATAATCAATGCAAAACGTTGATAACACATAAGTCATGAATGTTTCCATTTTCTGGTGCGATGTTGTGGACCTATAGCAATCTCACAACTGTTTTCTTTCAGCTGCTAGGACTCAAGCTTTCTTGTGCACAGTTTTATCACTGTGTAAAATGGTGTTAAGTACTAGTAGCTTTTATTTCATATCATTAACTGATTGCATATACGTATTGATTGTCATTATGTCAAGAAGGTCATTTTTCAATTAAAGCATTGTATGTTAATCATCAGGTACTTAGTAGTTTTTAGAGGTAAAATTCCGGGCAGGGAATAAAGTTGTACTTAAACATGTAACCTGTTGTCCATATTCTACACCATTCAGACTGCCCAGCCAACCTCCCTACCCTGCCTAACACAGCCGGTTGTACAGTACATGAAGGGTGCATGGGAATGGACTGCTGTATCGCCCTGGACATAAAAATTACAACTATCGTAGCAACTGCCTTTTTTGACTTTGACGCCTGTAACTACACACTGTCTGTTGGGATTGGAAACTGGCAGTATGACTACAGCATATTTACATATAGCTGGGGTAAGTGAGACATGTGCATTATGTATTGTAAATATGCTATCATTACATGAGTATTGTAGGGTTACCCTACTCTTACACAGTGACATGCCAGTTTGGTGTCTTGTGCACAAGCATTTCGAATCATTTTGAAAAACATCCTTACCATTGAACAGATACCAGCATTGAATGTTTTCTTTTGAATGTTGTATAGGAAAAGAAGAAACACTCGAGGTTGGAGAGATGCTGACGTTCACATTCATCATTGACAACATCCAAACTGAAGATGTCTTCCAGTTGGATTTTGCCTTTAGACTGTGTTTCAATGAAGAAATGACTGATTGCACAGAGGTCACACTTCTACAGGGAAGCAAAGTGCCCAAGACTGGCTGTGCAACTGCTCCAGATATACCAGGTGAGGCCAACTTTTCTTTTCCCTTTTTTTGCGCCGTATTATTTGTGCCAAAAAATACACAGATCTTTATCATGATGTACGTTAAAAGGAAGGAGTGTCCCAATATTCCTGTGTTGAAGGAGGTGTCTCAAATGTGTTACAGGGGGATGGCTGGCACCAAGAAACTTGATGACCTATGTGCCACTAGGCACTACAATGGTCTGAACGAACGAACAAACTAATGTTAACTTACAAGTTACAACCCCCTTAAAAGAAGAAACGCGTTTCTATATCTACAGGTGGTTCCATCAGAGGTTGGATGAACCTGGTACAAGAAGGGTTGGTCGAAAATTTAGGAGAGGCAGCCATTGACTATGTTTTACAGCGCCTTGGACTGACGGATGTTTTTGCAGGCCAGGCTTGCAAGCATGAGCGTTTGGGATGGCATGAAGTACATGGTACGTATGATCAACAATTATTACAGTTGCGTAATTTCTATAAATAAGAACAACGTGTGCAATGCTAAGCTGATTAAAGATTATTAATCTTCTTAAGTTCAACAATATGATCAATTCCATTCTTTTAAAAGGGAAATCAAAACATGACATGTTTATATTTTGCTCATTATAGTTGAAATATACTATTTTACTAAATTCTTTATTCTTTCCAGCTTGTCCTGATAGTTTACAGCTGCCAGCTCTTCCATCGTCTGTGAACTGCTGGTCAAATGACTTGTGTACTGGTGCCACTTGTTGTATGGACATAGACCTTGTGGTAATTTGGTCTGTCAACTTGTCTTATATTCGTGGCGTTTCCTATGGTTCATATCATGAGTTGCTAATTATATATTTCAACAAATGACGTCACAGCTATCATACTTATTCTTTGGACCTGGGACAGTCAGGTTTAAATCTTTTAATATGCGTACAACATAAAACTGGCAACAGCATAGATAAACCGATGAAGATTAGACATCCAGAATGAAGATTAGACATCCAGGTAATAAGATATTATTGCTTTTTGGCGTAGCATAGATAAACCACCATCTTGTTATGTATGGACAGCTTTTTTGTGTGACTTTTTGCATTGTTTAGATTTATATATTTCTGAAACACAGCCATTATGATACAATATATTTTCTGCCTTTGCTATGGAATTAACGTGTTATAGGCTTTCCTCTTTTCCTACAAATCACCTTGCAAATGTTATCACATTACATGAAGTTGTTTACTTTTGCTTGATTACTTCGTATACGCTCTGTGTTGCTTTCCTAGGTCAAGTCACTAGCCACTCACGTGTGGCTGATACTTGATCCATGTGACTACAGACTGTCTGCAGGAGTTGGTGGAAGGGCTTTCCAATTCGAGCTTTTCCAGTATAATTGGGGTATGTTACAAAACTTCTTTGCAATTGGTATAGAGCTGAAAACACTTACCTGTATCAGACAGCGCACTTTGCTGAATATTTCTCAGCACTGCAGAAAAAGGTATAAAAAGATGCAGTTTACATTAAAGCTAAAAGACTTGTAATAGAAAATTACGTTTGGATATCTTAAGCCCTTTATCATGTACTTATGAAATGCCATGCTTATTCCAACATGGTCCAATGGATGATGATAGTAAATCATATACTCCTGCAAGGTCTTCCACCTATGTTGTGCTACAACATTAGCAATGCCAATGACTTACCAACAGGCTACCGGCACTTCTCAGGCTGGGTAACATGTATCTACTCCCCAACCGATGATTGGAGGAAAAGCTTTACCATACAATCATGCTTCCCCTTATGGTCAAGAGGAGGTCCTTACTTGCTGTTGCATGATACAGAGAATGCAGGCAGAGTATGCTGCAATAGATACATCGTAAACACGTGTATAATGTTACAGGGGAGGAGTCAACCCTCGATGTTGGAGATGCACTGCACATAAGATACACCATCGGCAAAGATCCTGTAGAGAAGGTGTTTGTGGTAGACTTCTCCGTACAGGTGTGCATCGACTCAGACTGCACCGAGCCGGTTCCGCTCCTCAATCAAGCCGGACTACCTCAGCCTCTGTGTCAGAGTAACGCTTCATATCAGGCTAAATGGCCAGGTAACCATCAACTTTCTTTCATTGCAAAATATTTCAATATGCTCATGAATATTGTTTTCGTCATTACTGTGGATGCAAACAGGAATTATGACTATACTGTATGACACGGATGTGGTTGTGCTATGTTTTGGTTAAAATCTTAAATATTTCAAGTGTGGCGTCTTTTATTTCTTGAATGGGTGTGTTATTTCTTGAATGGGTGTGTCTTTAGTTTTTCAAATACAGCTGCATGAGTGGGAGATGACCGTAAAGATCAGACAGAAATATGTCCTTGGGTTAGCTACGTTCACCATTGATTGACACCAATTGACTACTGGAAACATAATGTTTAAAAAAAATATAATATGTTTAATTACTGAACTACAATTAAACAAGGCATACGAGAATATCTAAATAGTTCACTGAGTCGATAGATCTTCGAATTTCCGTTAGGATGATGTTTGATTAATGGTCAATAGTGTATGTTAGATTACCAGTTTTTGCTGTTTTTTTTCATAGATTTTATAAACTTTTTTGGGGACATACATATTGATGACCTTTGTTCTTTTTACTAAAAAATGATTATGATATGATTTAGATCAAATCGTCATAGTCAAATCAACTTTTAATTAAAAGTTTAGGATGTCTGGCACATAGGAATATCATTACTAGTAAGCTTTGAATTATTTTTAACACTGTAGACTGAAATGTTTTCTATATTTTGTTCCCGGACATAGGGGGCGGTTCCTTTTCTGAATTTGTGACAACCTATGGAAATGAGCTTGGAACTGCAGTAGCCGACTTGGCATTCGAGAAGTGGGGTGTATCAGACCTATTGCTTGATTCAGCCTGTACGCTGGTAGGACAAAACTCTGCTAACCGCTGTGAGCTGAACATAGCTGAGTTGGGGCTTTCCGATGACTTCCAGTTTGCCATCCACGACTTCTGCTTTGGCATTGAAACTTGTGTAGAGATGGACCTCGTCGTAAGTATACTACAGTGCAGAATTTGTGATCTGCAGTTGTTCAATATTGTCAAAACAGGTCTGTCAATCGCTCATGTACATTAACCATTTTTGACTGAGGGTAATTTGCTCAAAGCCAGTAGGTGAGCGTCTGTGAATTAATATATGATCTGTACGACATTTTTTTCTACTAGACGTAATGTTTCATAGTTTTACCAAAATACGATATTAACGCAGGTGGTCAATACGAAAAAGTATTTTAAAGAAAGTTGGCCTCACCTGGTAGAATCTGCCGTGTACGTATGTTAGAACACAAGGTCGTCTATTCTATAAGATAAGGCTCCTCATTTTAAAGTTTCTTAACCTTTTAGTCACGTCATGTCATGTTTCTGGAAAGTGCAAAATGCCTTGATAAGATACACAGGACAGATCGATGTGTCGAAAAGAAATTGTATGATAAGTACTTGTTTTGTTGCAACATAAAAACATTACATTTGTAATGCTACCAATGCATGTTACGGTACCTGGATACTAAGAAATGACTATTTTTACAATCCACTGAATCTATTTGGTCTTGTATTGTTCTTTTGTCGCTTTAATGCCAGTATCCATTCTGTGAAAAGTGAATATGTTCTTTTTCTTACACAAACAGGTTCTGAGGAAGACCCTTAAAGCAGAAGTGAGGTTTGATCCCTGCAACTACACGTTAAGCATATCCCTGGGATCCAGGAGACGGGTCCTTACGTTACTGGATGTTGAATGGGGAGTAGAGCAGACATGGCAGATCGGAACACTTTTCCAGATCAGGTATGTTCAGTGTCATTTCAAATGCTTTTATAAATGTTATGTTAAATTTACATAAAGAAGGCATGCATGATTAAGAGATAAGAAATAATGAACGTACATTTTAGTGACCAAATGTAGCTTGTTTCCATTATAAAATTTTCTCAAATATGTTATTAATGTATAAATTCTGCAAAGCTGGGGGTTGAACAATTTCTACCAAAAGAGATTTTCCTCTTCTTCCTTGAATACATGGTGCATCTGTATTTCTAACTTGTGTTTTGTAGACACACCATCTGGAACATGGCAGAACATCAAAACTACAGAATCAGTTTGGATATTGACATCTGCCTAGACGAGGGAGCCTGCAGCCTTACCCATCAAGTCCTGCAGGATCTTGTATTTCCCAAACCCTTCTGTAACTTCAATGGGACCCTTCAGTTCCTCAATGGTACTTTTACTGCCTTTAGAAGTAGGGAAATTTGCATCAGTGTGTCATGATGTTGCCTTACATGATTGAAATAATAATATTAATCCTCTAAAATTGCAGTTTAACTGTATGCCATTTCGATACAGGTACTGTTTTGCTTTGAAATTAACTCATGTTGTGAACATTGCTTTTGAAGTACACTATCACTGCTTTTTGAAATATAAAACAATATGTTTTTTTGTTAATCATAGTTGTTTTGATAAGGATAATAGTATATGAAGTGATAATTCTACATCTAAAACACGCTCACCTTGCAGGGATGAGTACAACAGCCTTCCTGAATTCTCTGGACCCCGCCTCTCTGGCGGCTGATGCCCTTGAATCACAATTGATCCAAGTGTTTGAAGCGTTGGAGATCGCGGACTTGTACAGCACGGCCACATGCACCGCAGCTGTACCAGATGAAGCACCCTCCTGTTCATGGACACCTGACTTCCCTGATGTGGACATCATCAATTGTAGGATGACGGAAAGCTGCACCGGCATCATGTGCTGTGTTGATTTTGATTTCTTGGTAAGAACTAGTTCCCCTGTATAGATTAAATAGAATTGCTCACATCTGAATCTCATCACTGAGAAAAGAAATTGGTCCAGAATTCAAGGTAATGATGGAAAACATATTGATTCATATTTTCTAATGGTTTCATTGCCTCTTGTATTTTTCAACAGGCAGTGATTAGATCCTTTAAAGTCTACTTTGACATTGACTTCTGCATGTACAAGTTGGTGTTCGGCATCGGAAGCAGGCAATACGAGTACCAGCTCTTTACTCTCCCATTGGCTGAAGAACAAACCATAACCATTGGACAGGCATTCTACATCAGGTAACTAGAGACTGCCAAATTCTAACGAACCTCATAATGTGCACCGCCACAAAGTTCACTGTGCAACATTTTATCTGTCAGTTTGGAATCTAAACCAATGACCCCAAAATGTACGATGACTGCACAGTTACTTAGCTTGTACAAGTGATACGTTAGATGTGTTTTTTTGTGTGAAAATCTATATCATTATTATATAAACTTATCTTTATTCTAGAGATGAATTTAAAATGGTATGCGTATCAAACAACTAAGATATTTGTATCTGTTATTTGCATAGCCGGTATAACCGACCTTCGACGTAACACACCAGCAAGATGTGTTGTATCTTATGATTTTAGTTATGAAATATATCTTAATCTTATCTAAGTTGAGTGGTACTTTTGATCAATCACCAAATACTGTAGTTACTGTAAACAATTTTGATTTAACAGCCCAGAACCAAAAGAAATTACTACGTTCCCAAAGGTAAAATACCTACAATATGACAAAGTTAGAATCGAGCATTGACATTATTTTTGGAAAGCTTTATGACGTGTTAACGTGTTATTCAAATGTCCTGTGTAGATTCATCATTTACCAACAGGAGATGGACTTCAGAGTGCACTTCGCAGTATCCCTGTGCATCGATGGGAGGTGTGTGACTAGCGTAGACCTGTTATCAGGTGCAACAATCAACAAGCCATTGTGCAACATGACATCCATCGGATCGTATCAACTGCCAGGTCAGAGATTTGATTGATTATTACTTTGTGAATCCAATGCTTTATAAATAATGTTACATAGATTTAAAAGATGATTTGCAGGGAATGTTATTCCACATTCTTCCATGTTCACTGGTTAGAAATAGATATTTAGTTCAAATACACGCAATTTGTAACAAAATATATGCACTTGCCTATATGCAGTCATTCATTAGTGAGTGAATAAATAAATGAATGTTTAAACGAAGAAGTAAATGAATCTTTATTCATTACTCGCATCTACAACACTTTAGGAAAATCCATGATCACATACATGTACATGTAACAGAGACATACCATTTTCTAGGGGACGATACAATGGATACCTTTGCAGCTCTATCCAAAGACTTTGGTGAAGAGGGTTTGAGGTTTGGCATAGAGGCAGTGTTCAGAAAGCTTGGAATAGCTGATATGCTCAGTGAAGGACGATGCGTGGACCCCGCACCTGTACCTATCACTAGGGACTGTTCAGATAATCCTCTTCCAGAGTAAGCACAAATGATTACCATTTTGATATCAATATTGTTATGAAATCATTAAATGTCTAGAATTGAAGGTTGTGTTTAACTTAATGTGACTTTTTATGGCCTTCAAAATAATCAGTAACTGAAGAACAAATCAATGACTTTATGGTACTGTCTTAGGACACATTTTTTTGTCTTTCCAGAACTCATGATTCCCGATTGTCTTTTGTTTCACTGTCTTAGGACACATTTTTTATTCCTTTCCAGAACTCTTGATTCCCGATATTCTATTGTTTCAGACTACCAGGCGTCTCATGTGTTCACAGTCAGTATTGCCTCGGCATCATATGCTGTGTGGAAATTGACTTGAAGGTAAGGTGGCTGACACGAATTCCTAGATTATACACATACCGCACTGATCAAAAGCAAACAGCTTATGAGAGAGATTCATAATCAAGTACTGGGAATAAGCCTGCGCCATTCATTTTTTGCCACTTGGTATGTTGTGTTATATTTCAAAAATGCATTTGTAGAATAAGCTTTTACAGAGATACGTTGTATACTTAATTACATTTTTGTTTCTTATTTATTTGCAATTTTCACACATACTTCTCTGAGAAAAAACGAGATCAAATAATAGGATACAAATGATCCATCTGTTTTCCGTTTTATACTAGATAACAGCTTACTCATTTCGAACATGGTTGACCCTTGACCCTGAAGCCTTTCGACTCTCTGCTGGGATTGGAACCAGGGAGTTCGAGTACAGCATGTTCACTTTCCCGTGGGGAGTGGACCAAGAGATCATTATCGGGACTGTCTTCAAACTGCTGTACATACAAGCATTTCGTTGTTTATTGATTATTTAAAGGCAATAATGACCAGTCATTGGCACTGACGGATCAGTAGTGCCTTTCTTGTTGTATCAACTCCCAGCTGCCTCAGCTGACTGGTGGCATCAAATTATTGTTGTCTTGTTGTTGCTGATAGCACATTTTCTCTGACTGATAATGACAACTTTTTTTCCTCTTTTCTGAATGGTCATCTTTTTTCTGGTGATAGTAACTCACAGCTGTCTTTGTCTCTCTTGTACAAACAATTGTCTCTTTCCTAGGTACTGATTGGTGACTAGTTTCTCTTGTTACAATTAACTTACAGCTGCCTCTCTCTTGGTTCTGATTGGTTATATTGCTCTTTTACTCTCAGTATGCCTTTACTCTTACTGTGCAGTGATAACATATAATTATCTCCCTCTCTGACGATGATTGGTAATTTCGACTACAGGCTGGTGATACTAACTAAAAACTGTTAACCTCGTCATATCACTTAACCTCATGATTTATTATTTACAAAATCAATGCAGTTCATTTGCAACTGCACGAGCATGGTTAATATCCTTTTGCATAATTTGAAAGAGTGCTTTTGGCAAGACAAGCAAATTAATTATCATTGATAATTCCTTCCGCACAGGTACAACACCGATGACCTTACAGCAGAGAAAGCCTTCAGTCTCAGCCTGTCCCTTGATGTCAGTGTGGGTTCCCCAGTGACGAGTCTTCCAGGCTTGTTTGTCCGTCGATCTGCGGAAAACCGCGTACATTTCCCACTACTGGTCAGATCTGTGGTACCAAAACGTGTTCTCAGTACAGACTTTACCCTTCCAGGTGAGGTTGACAGGTTTTGTTCTTGGATCGTTTTAGGCAAAATGAGTTTCATTTTGTGGGGTTTACACAAATTCTGTAGTATTCATTATGTAACTATTCATTGGTAAGTATTTTAAAGATCTGGTCGTTCTGTCCACAGGGAATGGCACAATAGCCGGTTTTCGGGAATTTCTTGGAGGTTTGGGAGTTGATCCTATGGATGTGTCTGCCGAAGCATTGTTCCGCTCACTAGGGATCTCCGAGCTGTTTGTGAGTGAGCCCTGTACAGAAGTGGTAAACACAAATGTTCCTGAAACATGTTCCAACCCAAATGCAACCCTGCCAAACACACATGGGCTCCTCACATGTGGTTATTCTGAAGACTGCAGTGGGATAGAATGTTGCATCATACTGGACTTCAAGGTATTAATCTATTATCTTTTCATGCCATTAAGGTCTGTTGGTTCTCAGAACTAAGAAAATAATGTTTCACAAAGAAGATCAACATCACTATACATTATAACGGTCTGTAGCTTTTTTTTACATACCGATTCAGAGTGTGTGTATGACTATTATCTTGCAGATTTTCACCAGGAATTTCAAGCTTTGGTTCAAAGTTGACACCAATGTGTACAGCATGTCGTTAGGATTCGGCAATGTCACCTGGACCCCCAGTATCTTCACTTTTCCCTGGGGTCTACAGCAGTCTCAAACTATAGGCGATGTGTTGGAAATCAGGTAGGCCACTGATGTTGTATCTCTGATTATAATTTTTGCCCTTATTTCAACGCATCAGAGCAGTGCTGCTTATATAGCCAAGTATCCAGCCTACTAAAGATTAGCTACACATTGACAGTTTGAACAAGGTTGCACTAGAGAGAATTAGATACCCCGCTTCACTCAGTGCTTTTAGTGTTACTAAATTATCATGAGCCAATCTTTATTTTCAGGTACGCAGTAGAAAAGATTGGATATCAGTACAAGACTTACCTTGAAATCAACTTAAACGTCGAAGGAGATTATCTGAACATCCCCATTCTAAATGGGCATATGTTCCAGGAACCGCAACTAGACCTGAGCGAGCCCGTCTCCCTGCCAGGTATGGATTGCAGTGGAGAAAACGCCATTGTAACCTGGGGAAGTCAGTCTTATCGTAACCTAATCACTGCCCAGTACAGTAAAGGGTTCTTTTCTAAATTACTTCAGCTCTGACTTTTTCGTCCGTGATAGAGGTAAATTTAAACATAAAATGTATGTTGGATTTCCTTTTCAGTGTTTTTATTTTATTTCTAATTTGCTCATGTTTTTAATTTCCAGATTCATCTGTGTCCTTCTTCCTGTCAGAAGTAGGCTACAGTGCCGAAACTCCCATGGCAAACATAATTCAACAGGCCGTGTTCCGTCACTATGACATATTTGACTTTGTAGATGTTACATGTGACAGTGCAGCTATCAAAAGCACTGTCAGTTGCCCTAACATTCCCCTGCCGGAGAGTGATGACGCACACTGTGCAGTGAACGAGGACTGTTCTGGAATCCATTGTTGTGTTACAGTAGACCTGGTGGTAAGAAACATTCACTCTGTCAATTCCACTTTCTCAATGCGTGTATGTAGATGTATTTTAACTGTGATAACTAAATCTTTTGCATGTTTTTGCATTATTTTTTTTCATATCAAAACAGAATGAAGTTATGGTATTGTGAGACTTTTTAATACTTCATTTAGTAATGCACTCTAACAACTTTGTTTCTTATCCACAGGTTGTTGAGAGGTCCTTTTTAGTAACGTTCAAAGTGAACCCAGATGATTTTGAACTTCGCTTTAGCTTTGCCAATAAAAGCTTCGGTGTCAACCTGTTTGGTGTACCCTGGGGACTTCAACAGGACATTTCAGTTGGGAACATCTTCGAACTGGTGTAAGCTTGCTATGAAACCTTGATCTTTTTACATTTGAAGCTAAAACTATGTATCAATTTTTGATGTTATCTACAAGATACCGCTTGATCAAGGGAATGAATTTATCATGCATGTCAATTACTATGGCAGCTGTGCATACACATCAGTCCAAAACTATTTCCTTTCATGAAATGGTACAGCACTGAAGACTTTGCAATCCTGTATGACGCTCCCGACTTCAGCTAGGGTCCGATACATGTACAATACAATGATGTTCTTGACACTATTGATGTCAATGAAAAAGAGGGGTTAAGATAGTTTAGCAGTATTCGCCTATCATGAATGAACCCGTCAAATGTTGTTAGTCATGGTTAGGAAAAGTAGGTTGACTCCTCCGTTAATTTTGTACTTGCAGTTACAAGGTGGACAGTTTTGACTTTGGAAAACAGTTTCAAGTAGATTTCAGCCTTTCTTCTTCTATTGACAACGTGCGACAGGAGGTACAGCTCTTAGAAGGAGTGCACCTAACCAGCCCAACAGAGAACTCCGTTGGTGTTGGAAATGCAGAGCTGCTTTCTATTGGAGGTATTTTCATAAAAAATATTTACAATATTTGCTTTTCCCCTGTCCTCTGCACATATAACCATGACCAGCAAAATATTGCAAATTTACTGATTGCTTTCCATTTTTGATCCACAATACTGTGCAAGATGATAATGAAAGCTCATCTGTGTTGGTAGTAATCATAATACAATGCTAAACTTTCTTCCAACACTAAGGTATTCACGGATCGAATTTTCGACGACCACTGTCGCCTTCTTCAGGATCAATAATGACCAATCACTGCCGAACGTAAACTCGCGAGAGTTACGGACACGTGACTCTATTGACACATGTCACTGCGGATACGTGACGTCAGCAATTGGTCAAACGTGCCAGGAAGTTTATAACTCTTTGCCAGACTAAGAAGGAACACAACAACAATTCCATTGCATCCGAGTGCATGAGAAAATGGGTGAAAAACTGCTCTGATAGAATCCACAGCGACCCCGAACTTTCCGTTTTGGCTAAAGGACTGAACTACGCCGCTGCAAAACCCGACATTCCCGTCGTCCATATTGTTGCACAGACTGAATCTGTGTGTCGCAAGCTTCCTGAAATAGAAGCAAATACCCTGCGTTGTAAAGTGAACTCTGTACTCAATCGCCCGAAACGACCCGAAGACAACCTCCCGAAAGAAGAACGAGAAGCTCTTCGTTCTCTAAAACGGGACAAAAGCATCACCATCCTACCCGCCGATAAGGGACGCTCGGTAGTTGTCTTGAATAAGACAGATTACCATAAGAAGTGTAGAGACCTGCTGGACGACACCGCAACGTACCACAAGCTAGGAAAAAGAGACCCTACCACTAGATACAAGAAAGAACTGGTTTCTGTCCTGCAAGACATCGAGAAGGAAGGGGGGATCAACTATATCACCTACCGACGATTGTACCCTACAACCGAAACACCACCGAAATTCTATGGTCTGCCAAAGATACACAAACCCGACACACCACTGAGGCCAATCGTTAGTAGTATTGGTTCCATCACTTACAACAGTGCCAGATTCCTTGCGGACACTCTGTCACCACTGGTTGGGAAATCGGAACATCACATCGTGAATTCTCAACAGTTTGCAGAACTCATCAAACACCGCAGAGTGGAAGAAGACGAAGAACTCTGCTCCTTTGACGTGGTATCACTTTTCACATCCGTTCCTGTGAACAAAGCCCTGGACATCATCCTGCGAAGACTACAAGAGGACTCCACACTACCACAGCGTTCCACACTGTCACCAACCCAGATCGTTAATCTATTGAAAGTCTGTTTGGATTGCACTTACTTTCTGTACGATGGCAACTTCTATCAACAGATACATGGGGCAGCTATGGGTTCACCTGTGTCCCCCATAGTATGCAACTTGTACATGGAACACCTAGAACAACTTGCCATATCTACAGCTCCGCACCCTCCCCTCTGGTGGTTCCGGTACGTCGACGACACCCACACTAAACTCAAGAAAGCCCACGCACAGGAATTCATAGACCATCTCAACTCTCTGGACCCCGACATCAAATTCACATCGGAGAAAGAACAAGACAGAACCCTCCCCTTCCTCGACACTCTCACCACGATCCAAGACGACGGTTCACTACGTCTGAGCATCTACCGGAAACCCACTCACACAGACCAATACCTCAACTTCAGATCCAACCATCCTCTTGAACACAAACTTGGGGTCGTGAAGACGTTACTCCACAGAGCTGACACGATCATAACGGATCCACACGACAGAGAGACAGAGAAACAACACATCAAACAGGCACTGAAGGACTGCGCGTACCCTAAGTGGGCCATAGACAAGGCAACCGCACCAAAGCCCCCTCAACAGAACAACAGGAACCCGGGGACGAGAGAGAGGGACAAAGGACGCATCACCCTTCCGTACATCAAGACCGTCTCAGAACCCCTGCGCAGAATATTTGCTTCACACGGGATCTCCACCAGCTTCAAACCTACGAACACACTGCGACAGCTTCTCGTGGCGCCGAAGGACAAAACCCCAAGAGAAGAGAAGTGCGGTGTAGTGTACCACATTCCGTGTCAGGGAACCACTAGACAAGGGACTTGTGAAGAATTCTACATTGGTGAGACAGAACGCTCATTGAGAACTAGATTCCTTGAACACAAACGCCCCAGCTCGCATTCGTCTGAAGTCTCTCAACACATCCACATTGAATCTCCGGGCCATACCGTTTCGCTGGACAAAGTCAGAATTCTGGACACTGAACAGGACTACTTTATGAGAGGTATAAAGGAGGCCATATATATCAGGGCACTCCAGCCATCACTCAACAGAGACAGTGGGCGTTATAAACTTCCTGGCACGTTTGACCAATTGCTGACAATCCGCAGTGACATGTGTCAATAGAGTCACGTGTCCGTAACTCTCGCGAGTTTACGTTCGGCAGTGATTGGTCATTATTGATCCTGAAGAAGGCGACAGTGGTCGTCGAAAATTCGATCCGTGAATACCTTAGTGTTGGAAAAAAGTTTAGCATTGTATTATACTGTGCAAGATGAGTTTGCAATGCAGTTGGGACGCTGTCATTTTTTTGCAATGTGACGTAAAAAAATGACTGACAGAGACTTTGCAAAAGTACAACCGGTGCAGCAAGAGTTGATCGGATTACTGAAGATGCGCCACACTAAAAGAGTTAAAAATTCCAGAACTGGGTTATTTTTCATTAGGTCTTGTATCTATAAAATAACAGCAAACTGTTTTCAGAGTTTCGCTTCTGGTGAATTACGCGACGCGCGTTTTGTAAAAAAAGATACATAATAACTCCATGCAGACCATACCCATGTATTCCGTATACGTATAGACACTTCCTTTCAGCATGAATAATTCAGCATGAATATTGGGACCAGACATTTAAAAGATATTAAAGAACAAAAAAGGGACGATTTTTTTCATATTCCATTAAATTACATAGGCTATAGGTGATTGAAGGGTACCAACCCAATAGGGAGTTTGTTCAGTATGATATTGAATGCTTTTGTATACATACTTAACTAGTGGGTACTTTATAATGCATATTTTTACTTCCAAAAATTATCATCTATTGGAAAATATATGCCCCCTTCTGGAATTTAGCGCTTGTTCCTTGAACATCATCATGCAGTTGTGACTGTTTCTTCTTCAGATATCTTGGCAGCCATCAAAGAACTGCCAATGACATTACAGAAGGAAGAGATTCTTCCATTTGTGGCATCAGTAATTGGCATGGAAGTAGATGATCTCAGGTACGGATGTATCTGGTTTTACAGTTTACTACATTTGATATTCATCAAAATATAAACGAATATAAACCTTAGTGTATAATTGATTATTTTGAACTTAATTTTACGCTTTAATTTACAAACATGAGGTTTGTCAATTTAGATACATGTCACAGACGGTTAGAATATTTTAACTGTAATAAATGTTATGCTGATCAAAATTTTGGGCATATTCAATTTCAAGGTCACCGGATGAGTGGCGTGAAAAGCTGGATGCCGCATCTGTTCCTGATTGCCCCCTGGCTGATGTATCCAGAAATACATCTGCATTGACAAATGGAATGGTTGAGTGTATCCCACTCTCCTATTGTCAGGGCATCAAGTGTCATGTCATCTTTGATCTCAAAGTTGTGCAACCAAAAATTCAGGTGCATACAACAACACTAATCATAAAACGTTCCATTTTACATTGTTAGAAGCCCTGATGGGCTTACCTGAAACTAATATGAACCATTCATATAATATAGGGACAATTCAGTTGTTGAAATTGCCATAGTAAAGGGGAATGAACTTAGTTATAACCTTACGATGATGCTTATATGCAAAACGATTTTGTACGAATATAGGATTCACAAATGTTCACTTGACTGAAGTATTTTTTGTTGTCGTCGCTGTGGCTTAATCATGCTTTAGTATCTATTCCATTCAAAAATGTTATGTGACTTTTACAATGGCAATGGGAGTCCAGTAGTGTACACACAGAAACTTCAGGATGAGATTCTAGGGTTCTGTAACAACCATGACGTGAAGAAAATATGTGATTTTTTTTCCAGCTCTCCTTTGAGTTGATGCCATGTTTCCCTGGCTTTGGGCTGAGACTGCGTCTGGAGAATGTGGAGAAAAATATCATGTTTGGCAGCAAGTATGACGTTAGAGAAGGTAATTAGATCAATCCTGTATAGATAAAATCTTGCTAATACATCAACTACATAACACACAAACCTCTAGTACTAACAACCTTAGTATCTAGAAATGGACCACCTAGCCATTGTTGCCACTCGTTAGCTGCCCCTTAATGATATATCATTTACCGCGTTGACTAAAGCGTTGACAATCGTGTTTGAAGATTGCACATATCTATAGTTTACTTTCCCTTGCACTAGTCATTTGAGTAATCACAATAGAAAGTTTTAAATGTTAGGTCCACTCGCCGAATTATCAAGTTACACACATAAGATCTTCTTTTGGACCCTGACTGTTAGTTGTGACACATCGCGTCTCGACTTCACTGCAAAACCAAATCTACTGTAGATGAAAATACATATTTGATTTCAATGATCATACCTACCAACACAGTACAGATAAGATTTTTATTCAACCGATGATCTGAAAACAAATATCGTCATCCAGTGGTCTGAAAGTTACAATACTGAATCACACACATTAATTTCATTGTGGTATTAAGTATGATGATACTTAACAGAAAAAAATTCTCTAAAAATGGATAGAATACAATCCGAGATTACATTCAGATGATTCAGGTGACATTCATGACCTTCTTTGATTCTGTTGGAAGGACAATGAGTGTCGCTCAAACTGTCAGGAGATTACCCTGCCATCCTTCAATTAGTTGTAGATATCAATTTCTGTGTAAAGATAATCTACCTGGATGCCTAACATTCATCAACCTGTGGTGATGACTTTATATTCCAGGACCAACCGAGTATGAATCGTTTGGAGAGGTACTGAAGCTGAGATACAGGGTGTTGTTGACTGATGATCAACAGTTCAGAAGCACCTTCAGTCTGCTGGTCTGTGTGAATAGGATCTGTTTTGTGAACGTCGATCTGGTAACGGACATCGTCATTCCCCGACCAAGCAGCTGTGGGCGACGACGGAGAGGGGTGAAGGTCACAGGAGGTAAATTAACATATTTCAGCTAGTTTTTTTTTTCTCCCAAAAACATTAAAGAGAAATATGTTCTAAAGGTTTTAGGAAAAAAAATAACTTCTGGTCAGCTTTGTTGTGGATGGTGGGAACATATTCAAAGTGTAGCTTGCCTTAAACAAGGGACTGGCAGCTTAACCAGACACAACCCTCTGAAGGACTTAGCGTATCTGCAAAATTTGTACAAATCGGGGCTTGAAATACAACTGGCGATTGGTAAGGATTTGAACCCCCAACCTAGTGATCTAGAAATAAGATAAGCCACAACATGCATCGTGATGAAACACGTGACAAGTTATTTGATCTCTGTCAGCGGGTTTGAGTTTTCTGCAGGACAACAATTTCGAACAACGTCAAGTGGGTGCTATATTCCACGGTGATGTTCAATTCTGCCAGGAGAAGCTTCGTTCTCATCATACAGGACAAGGTAAGGCCTGTTTGACTGTTAAACAAACTGGTTCATAGGACGTACCTTGTAACACACCTTGATCAATATAAAGTGTGTCTTTCAGGACGTCGAGAAGGTTTGACATCCAAGCACATAAGATATTAGCCTTACTATGCACAAACAGGTAAATATGATATATGTTTAAGTGTTTAGACCTTGGAACAAGTAGAGTAAACAATCAATGTTAAAATAACATTTTCATCATTGTATCACATGTTGATTTATTTGTAGACCAATATAACAGTCTGTCATGCGTCAGGCTTGTAACAAGCTGCTGGATCTTTCCACAGTCTGTCCTGGTCTGAAACAGAAGGAGGATGCGAACACTATCTGTGTCCCACATGGGAATTGCCTGCGAATGTCATGCTGTATACATCTGATGTTAAGTAATGAACAACTTGCCACCAACATTTCTGTGGACTTGGATACCTGTGGACGTTACTTAACTATTACTGTTGGTTACTGGAAAATCAACGAAACCATTCCAAAAGGACACAATGGTAAGATGCTATTTTCAAAGCATTTTTGATATTCCGTTCAAGTTCGTTGTCTCATATTCCTTCTCTGCTCAAGTCACCATACTGTTACTCCACATCTAATTTACTGTGAGCATGATCTCTGAAGCATGCAAATCCTTAAATTGTCTGTGAAATGAAATCCATGGTTAACATAGAAAATGTTCTCTTTTAGAAATGAAAGATAAAAAATATGAAGTATGGATCTGCTGTGTGCATGGTGCAACGTAACTACGAGTCGTGACGTCACAGAAAGGATAAATATGGATAAGAGTCATATCTGTGAGGTCGTGATCCGTTGCTAATTTTTCCTACAAAGAGCACACGGCAGATTTAAAGATCACATGGAGGTTTCCAGAAAAGACCAAAGTTTTACTGGAGTCGTAGAGAACATTTTTTTATTGGCACTTTAAGCAACGTCGCTTGAAACAGAATGTCATGTACAAATTCTACCAACTGTTTTGTTGGCTAGGAATTAAACAGCTACGTAATTGGATCGGCTGATTCACAATTGCAGGAAAACCATCCAAAACGAGCAAACTGTTATGAAATTGCAATAATATGGAATTGCGAAAAAATGTCAGTCCTAATTTCTTTGAACATGTCATTTTTTTAGACAGATTTCGTGGCATCAATGTTGAAAGCCCATCTCGTGGGTCCTGTCTTATGCTATGGTATTCCATAGACCTTGTAAGCTTGATAATGAGCATCTGTCGTTTTCTTTTACGTAGTATCTCTCAAGAAGGAACAGGTGTCAGACTCGGTGAACATTTTGTACTCAGTTGTGAACCCAGATGACCACAGAGTGGTTATTAGCCTGACACTGAAAGTTTGCGATGGAGAGACAACAAATGAGACTTGCAAGAATATTAAAGTACTTAAGGTATGTAATTCAGTTTATAATATATCAATGTATGATGATGATATTCGGTTATAATACATTGGTCTATAAAATGGTCTTAAAATACATTCAAGTATATTGTGCACATTATTGTCCAATCAAAAGCTCTCTTAATTATGTATGTGCGTATGAATATTTGAGCTCATTCATTTCATTCTTTTGCCAAATCCTGTAACAGAAATTCAGTTTTGTGTAGCTTGACGCATTCAGATTGCAATGCCGAAGATAAAGTAAAAGAGAACACCTTAAACCAACAGTGCACGTCTCATATAATACACATCATATTCCTGTACATATTCCCGTCATATATCATATGGCAGGTTTACTGTTTGCAACACCAAACTGAGGGACTTTTAGGCAGTTATATCTGATGTGTTGTACGAATTTCACCTGCCATGTGACAGAAACTAAGTGTTGTGGTGAATCCGATGGCCGGCTCTGCTATAGTTGATGCGGTATTGTATAGCGCATGTGACGTGTTGTAACATCTAATTCTTTCAGGAGGTAGTTGTCCCGTTGTTTGGCTGTAGACTGGACAAGACCGAAGCAGTATCTGCAACAGCATCGTACCATCGCTACAAGAGGAGTGTACCCATTTCATCAGGTGAGCCTCCTATCAGCCTTTGCAAAATATTTGTACTATTTGCAAAGGTCAGGAATCAAGAGGGGTTTAACTTTACAATTTTTCAAAAAGTCACTTCCCTTTGAAAAATGTTTATTTGGCAACTGCTTCTGATACATGTAATGCACTATAGTCATTTCACATTGCAAATCGCTGCATGGTTTGCACGCCAAGTTAGGTTACATGTATGCATAATTAAAGCAACTGGACAAAATTTTCCAAAGGGCCAGACGTGTATTTTTATCTGTCATCAGTGAATGAAAAGGAGTTTGAATACAAATGTAACTCGTGTATAAATGAGTCTTTAGAATGCTATATAAATGACATACTTAATTAATTCAGGCAGCTCCTGTTGGACCACACGACTACATTTGTTCCTGTGGGTGTCAGGGCAGGACCCCACGTATCGGAGAGTTCAACATATAGGCCCATTTTCCTTTTTGGTTCGTAAACTTGGTTGAAGATGGACTCTTTGAAACAGTTACCAGTTTGACCTGATGTGGAAGAGGTGCCCATTATTTTGTTCTAAGAGGTGGTATAATATTATAGCTGAGGTGTAGCGGCTCATGCTGGCGTTGTTGTGTTAATTATATCTCCCCGTATGGCTGACTGGTTCCTACAATATCGTTACAGTAGGGCAGACACAAATAAATCTTCACAGAGAAAGGTACACATCCCAGGCAACATACAACAGACAGAAGCAGCTAATCAAGGAGCGATTGGACAGGAGAAATGCAGTTATAAAGGTTGTCAAAAGAGAACCATCAAGTAAGTAAATACATTATCACAGCAGCTATCAGATATGGACAGGCAAAGAAACCATTATGCTGTTATATCAACTCAGCCTTACTCGTTCGTAAGTGTTGGTGACTTCCGTGTTTTATTTTCACCAGCTTGTGCTGCCAATGAATTCTGGGATAATACAATCGGAGAGGTCCGTGACATGCTTGATCTCCATGCAGTTGACCCAGTAATAGCCTTTCAGCTGATCAAAGATCTCCAGGAGCTGTATGCACAACTGGTATGAACTTATGGGGTTTTATTTTCTGACTGATATTAAGACAACCACTGTTGCTTTACAACTACTTTTTTCAGCTTTACAACTACCCTTAACCTTATCCGGTAGTATGGGGTGTTTGGACCCAGGCGTATATTCATATGTGCCATATCAACATTTTTCATCGGAAAAAACTCATTTCATCAGTACCTTATACCTTACAGCTTCTTAGAAATTTTTACTGAGATTGGTCAATTTTTGTAGAATTTATACTCTAGAGTTTGTGTGGGGTCCAAACGTACTGGGTACATATCTTTTTACTCGCTCTCAATGTTCATCATCATCTATACATGTTGTTTTTTGAAGGTTGAAGAAGCCATTGACCTTCTCCTTAGCAAGAGTGAGGAAGACATATTCTCTTCCTTCGACATCAAACTGAGAGGGACATTCAGCTTCCCCAGAAGGACTGTCAACTTCTTCAGCTATGAAACATTCTTCTTGATTGGGGGGATGGTTCCCGCGACTTTTGGTAAGATGATGGCATTGTTCTTAACTTCTCAAACCTTTCACATTTATTGCAAGACAATTTCTGTTTCATATCATTATCAAAATGAGGTTTATATGCCTACGGAATTCAATTATCGTTTGCTGCATTCATCGAACCAAATAATGGCAGACATAAAGCCTATTTCGGCTACTCTGCGTTCACCTTATATCATATTGAAGAGCAAACTGGTAGGTCCCCTGAAGTTCCATTTATTTCATCACCGAAAATCCATCCAGTTGCCAACAATTATCTGTTTTCTTACTGCTTACAAGATAGCTTAACCGTAATGAAAGCATATTTTTGACAAACATTTAAGCATTACACACAACATAGTAATGAAAGCAGTTGACGATGAAACAATGCCTTGTGATAAAATGTTGGCTTTATTAGAAGAGCTTCAACTTCAAAGTCTGACTATTCTAATGAAGCAGAGTTGAACCCTATACCATTATATCCTCTTTGATATGTTTCAATTTTGACCTGCATTAGATTTTTTTTAATGTATCTACAAAGTGATGTTAACTTGATCTGTTTCAGGTTTCGGGGCAAACGGGTACTATGGTGCAGACCTACGTGTTGTTGCAAGCCTCATGAACATGAATGTGCAGGGTAAGTACTATGATTTTGAACAGGCTGGTTATTCGATTTAATGTGCCATAAGAGAGGATCAAAATGCCGGTATACCGGTAGGTTTGAAATAAGCATGCAATGCTGAGGAAAACTCTGTCTTAAAACGTCTAGACTTGAGTGTACACATTATTAAGAAAGTTAATTGATTACAATGCAGGTTTTTTCTTTTGGTTAGCAGTAAGAAATACCAAGACAGTGAAAATGTTTTTAATTGTAAATACGTGTAAGTGCGCACTATGCAAAGTGTATTTTATATGAAAGAGAAATATTAAATGATTGTTATGTTATTATTACAGTATTTTATCATATCATGATTGCATTCCTGGCATTTTCTATAGGTAACAAAACAAATCAGAGCCACCCTTCGTCTGATTCAGATAGATAGATAGATAGATAGATAGATAGATAGATAGATAGATAGATAGATAGATAGATAGATAGATAGATAGATAGATAGATAGATAGATAGATAGATAGATAGATAGATAGATAGATAGATAGATTTTCATGGTGAAAAAAAAGTAAAAGTAAGTGTAGCATGTGTTGTCCACTGTCTCTCTTGACCTACAGGTGGTTGTTTGACATCCTGACTGCTGTCACTAAACTAAATGCATTTTACTGTAAAGGATAACATTAAATCAACGACAGTTTTCAAAACCTTTGCAGGCGGCATTACCCCGTACCTTGGTGTGCAGGTGTATGGTGAGTTGGGGGTAGGGGCATTGCTGTATGCAAAGCTTCGTTTGGAGGGAGACATCATGGAGACACGGTTCCCAATCACTGCAGAGATCAGATTCAGCAAGTTTCCAATGGATGTTGGGTAAGGAAATTTACATACAGCACAATAAGTAGGTTAATATGCCAAAAAGACATTATGTAGAAACGTAATGTGTGAGAAAAAAACAAGAGCTTAAAAAAAAGCTGGCCATACGACCTCATTGTGGTGGGGATGAAATGGTTGAAGTATAGTTTGTAAAAAGAACTAAATTGCACAAGTGCAGTGTTAAGTTTTATTCAGTTTAATGAAGTTTGGAATAAAATGTTTTCAAAGTCATCTTCAAGAAAGCTTTTTTTTTTAAAGCTGACGGGCGCATTTGGAAGAAATGAAATTAAAGTTTCTGAATAAAACATGCCAATTAGACTCATTAGCATAAAATATGCCAATGAGACTCATTAGCATAATGTATGTGGTGCATTCACCTTTCCTAAAGGCACCTACAAATCAAATATGACATCTGTAACGTTTATTGTATGGGATATACAAGTTCCTGCATAAATTAAGCAAAAGAAGAAGAAGAAGAAAAAGATGAAGAACACGCCAGAAAAAAAGAATATTTCTTCCTTGTATAAAAGTTAAAAAAAAAAGAAACAGAAAAAGAAAAAGAAAAGGTAATACCGGGGTTTGAACCGGGCACCTTCCAGTCCCCACCATGCGTATACTCTCTATGTTCTACCTACTGAGCCACGTATGCAGAACTTACTGGGACGGATTTTAAAGGTACCTCAGCTTTAATTCTCACTACACGGCACCGTATTTGGTCACCTTTCTGTCCATTTTCTCAACAAAATCAGTTCCTTTAGTGTAATTTTGTGGTAATATATGTAATATGGCCATTTATGGGGATCTGCCAGTGCATACAACCACGGATGCCGGCGGAAATGCCCAAATACATGCATGTGGAACGGCTTTTCCGAAGTGAACTACTGGTATGATAGTATATATAACAGTAATGCATTGCGACATATCCCAGTGTTGTATAAGCAAGACATTTTTAACGATTCATGTCCATTACGAAACATAAACTTTTAAAGGAAAACTTTATACTATTTTACCAAATCGTCTGCATGGTTGCATGTACTATTTTGCAACCGTTCAGCATTTTCTATGTTGGGCCCACAGAAGAAAGTGCACATGCCGTGCCGTCCCGTTTGGCAGGTATAGATGTCCACGCATGCAAGCAGTGCCCAGGCAGGCAGTGTCCGCCCAGGCAGTCTGCCTCCGGGCACAATGCCATACGGCCATCCATGAAACAAGCAAATTGAATTATCCCCATATGTGAACAGGTTGTGATATCAAAAGTTGCTATAACGTTTTAGCGATCTTATCAATTCATTTCTAAGTAGGTATGGAGTGTTCGTGATATTTGCCTTAAACTTATTATCTTATTGAAGTATTTTCTGGGACATACATATTCTTGTGCACAATACAGAGATTGCACCAGGTAATAGAGAAAGGTATCAAAGACTCCATCATTGTTCAAATATTATCTCCACACTGGGATCCAATTGTCAGCATGCTAACCCAGTGTTCTTGTGATATATTTTGCTTCAATTATTTTTCTTGACTTGTTTTATCAAATTTTCTGATACAGAAAACAGACCATCTAATGCAAACAGACCATCCGCATATCAGGGTTAATGCTGAACATATCGATATCGGCGGCAAATGTTTTAATTTTGAAATATCTTTATTTTCACAGAATGACTCTGGACATAGAGCTCATCCCCCTTCAACTGAAACTGAAAGCCCTGGTTACTCTTGAGATCAAGATACCCTTCATCGGGACCATCAAGAAGACCCTGTTTAAGAAAACCTTGTGGAAATACACCACCTCATCTATCAAAAGTCGTATCCTGGACCTGCACACGTGGGAACCTGATAACTCCGCACCTGAGCTGGAGACAGTTGGAGGTGGTGGGGTCAGTCATTTACATTATTGACTTTTAAAAAGTTATAAAAGGTATTCTTTAGCAGTTTTTAAATAAACATAGCCTACGTGTACGCTTCGCTCACTCGGTGGTTTTATTCGGTGGTTATAGCACATGGCGTTGCGTGGCGCAAGTGGCGTCGTGTGGCGCAAGTGGTAGAGCTCGCGGCTGTCAAACAATGGGACCCAGGATCGAATCCCGGGTTGTGCCCAGAGACATGTCCGAACTTGCGCCCCGACGTTGTGCCCTTGGGAAAGGCACTTTACACGCATTCCCCACTCAGTCAGAGGGACAAGTCTCCAACGGCAGTTGTCTTCAACTGGCGGACGAGAGCAGCGCCAGGCGGGCTGGTGTTAAAAGGCGGACCTCGAGACGTAAGAGTCACCCGGCAGCTCGCTGCAAGCATCCCAACCAGAACCAGCACGTCTCCCTCGAATTGGTGCCACTGGAGAAGACGGATGCCCAAAGTTTTCAGATTCGCAACCTGTCATCCACCTTAAACAAGTCCACGCGAAGGCTACCGTGTCAACCCTCCTCACTCCGATGTAGGAATTGGCACGGTCACCATACTCGATCTGCATTTGTATCTGTACTATGTATCTCTACTATGTATCTGTACTATGTATCTGAATACGAATAAAGATAATACGAGTGGTTACCATAGAGATAGCACATGGCCAGGCGTTATGACACCATGAACACCGAGGAACAAGCGGGTCATTAACGTTATTATCATATAGCCTATCCAAACCCATATAAGACTTGGAGTAGACAATTCCTGTATGACGCATATACTCTTAAACTATCAAGAATGCATTTCAGAATTTACATTTGTCCTATTGGAACAGAAGATGATAGATTTCATTTTGAAAACCAACATTTCCACGGATAATATTTAATAACATTGCAATATTGGCATGTAAAATCTTTTTCAAATCTATTATCTATTATCATCAGTCTTCCCTGCTGGTTGTCCTTCTGACAATGCTGTGGGCGGCTCCACTTACAGTTCCACCCGTTTAGATTTGACTTGTATTGAAATGGTTTATTCTATTTTGCCATATGCTTACAAAATCAAGATAGTAAGCATTTTGGGGAACAAATAAACATTACGCGATTGTTAACAAAAGGATAACCTCCCCCTCAACATAATGGGAGGAATGATGATCATGGGTGTGTTATCCTCTACGTAATCAAGTCTTTTGTTACTGTAACACGTTCAAAAAGTGACACTAGTGTGGTAGACTGGTATCACGTACCAAGTCGGCAACTACAATTATGCCTACCACGTTGGTACCACTTTTACAATTATCGAACAACAGTAGTCGCACTTCCACAACTACAGCGCAGGCTACTCCAGTAGTGTCACTTTTACAAATACAATTAAGGCTGCAACTTGACATATTTCCCCATTTCTCATATTGACCATCTCCGGAAGGGAAACGTTTTATTTTCAAAATCAGGTGATAATTAATGAGCGCGCTGATGTCATCCATAAAATTTACTTGCTATGGCCATACGACAAAAAGTCACTTTTGCACCACCTACTTGTATGTGATGAATTCTTTTTTTGTGGTCATTGGTGGCTGTCAGTTTGTTACACTGCTGTTATTCTAGTGATGTTCTCATTTCCTATAAGCTTCATTAATCCTTTAGGCTGCAGGACGAAAGAGGCGGGACAATGATTACCTGCCACACCAGACAAGAGAATGCATGGTGAAACAACTAAAAGGTCTGGACTACACTGAGCCAGCCATCCAGATAGAAATAACGGCCAATGATGATCGATCCAAAGTACCATTGACTTACAGCGTTGGGACCGTCCCAAATTCTGATGACGTTGTGTCAAAGGAAGAACTTGGTGGTCCTACCACTGTTCTAAAGAGGGTAAGTTTCCAAAGATAGTTTCTCCACTGACTTGTCTGGGCCAGAGAAAATCAATCGTGTTCGTTTGTTTATTCTTTTATTACGATACCCTTCAGTCGTATCACGACTAGTCTTACAGGGTTCATCAAACATACAAATTTAGGCATATATACAGATTTCAGGATTGAAAAGGAACATATATACATAATCATAACATAATATAATCTATACAGATTTTTAACTGACGAATAACTGGTGGATGGCCTTTTGAAGTTATATGGAGCGGTCAATGATTTGATGTTGGGTGGCAAAGCATTTAATAGATCTTTTTCCTTTTAACGTTTTGGCTATTCATAATTATGATACCAATTTCTAACTTTATAGACAATATTTTACATTTAATCATTTTCATTAAAGGGACAAGACGGTGAATTCGATTTAGACAACCTTTCTCGGGATAATGTCATGCATGATTGTACAGCTTTTGCACTCAGACTGAGAATAAACAATTAATTATTTTACAAAATAGAAACAACTTTGATATTGCCATGATATGATAGATATCTATCAGTAGTTTGCATAAAGACATTTTCATCCTGGACTACATGCAAATGGTGTTTTACAAAACATGCGTATGATATACTACATCGGCTGAAAAAATTTTAAAATTACAAAATGGAACAAAGTATAAACTTTCAAGCAACGTAGTACAAAACTAACTTTTTTTTTCAAAATGTCATTAATAGTTATCCTATCTCTCTCTGTTGCCATTTCTAGGACCTTACATTTGGTGTGCCCCTGTACTTCACTGCTGAAGCCTGTAACAATGCAGGCCTTTGCTCACAAGCCACGTGCAGTATGTCAACATATGACAACACATTGCCAGGGGGTCGTATTGATGCTGCCTTCCTGTCTTCAAGGTGCCTTTAAATGACATGTAGAAATATTCAATAAGAACTAGTCAATATTTTGACATGAAGTTCATTATGGCCTCCAGCATTGGTCTTTGCCACTGATCAGAAGTTTTGTACAGAGATTCTAATCAACGATTCATCATAATAATTTTCTGATTCGGTAATTTGTAAGGATCTGAATAATATTGACTACTGACTATTGTATTAGCCATTAAGACAAATGGTACATTATAAGTATCAGGGTTGCTGTTGATTAAATTGTAAAAACTTCCAATATGTTATCATAACTGTACAACTTTCCTTTTCAGCAATCAGTACAAACTGAGTGCAGTTGCCAAACTGTTCGATGACTCTGAGATAAGTCAGATGAGGGAATCTGTAGGGTTTGGGAAGGGTACGTGGAGTGATCAGATCCATCCATGGTCAGAATTCCAACTGACCAAGAACTCTGCCACAAGTGGAGGTAACTCTTCTGATTTTAGAATTACATTTTCTCGTACACATTCGAAAGGTATTCCTCCAGTTACATTTCTGGTACATTTAAATGGTTTAAAATGCTCCTGATGACCAAACTCAAGATTCCGATCAATCAGAAAATAGCTATAAACCCATCCGAATCATCCGTTCTTTAAGAATGATGACCTCACATGCAGGTTTTGCATGTCTGAACTTTTTAAAGACAAACATCCTGATATGTTAAAATCACTTGTTGATTAGGTACTGTTTGCCTCTGAAATTATTTTTGCGAACTACGATGCAACATGAACTAGTCGCTAACTGCAACATGACATTATTGGAGTCATAAGTAGATTGTCTTGCGACAAAATCCTCAAGTCTGAAGAAGTCTGATTTTTGATGGTGCGACGTTCAATACCGTCTTCAATATATTAGCACAATAATATGTTTACTATACCATTGTCATTTAAAACATATCCTTATCATTGTATTTATCATTGCTTTTTTGTTTTTGAAGGTGACCCATTATCATCATTTACCCCTGAAGTACTCGGCCGGCTGACTGCTGAGTCATTCGAAGAGATCAAAGGTGCAACTGTTGATGGTCCCAATCCAGGAAAGTGCGCTCTGCAGTGCTTGAGATACCCAGGAACAAAATGTATGAGCTTCAACTTTGACTTTGAATCAAAGGATTGCCAGCTATTGTCAGCCATTGAGGCAGTGGGACAGAAACAAGGATCAAGACGAGAAAGGGTATGTTCTATGCTTAACTTTGTTTTGAAATTAATGTTTTCAAAGACATTTTGTATCATTGATCTCATACCTGTGACCTATACTTGTTGTATAATCATCACCTTAATGTACCACAGAGTTTGTTGTTGTTGTTGCTGATTGGTTGGTTGGTTGGCTGGTTGGTTGGTTTTGGTTGGTTGGTTGGTTGGTTGGTTGGTTGGTACGTTGGTTTGTAATTTGGCTGGCTGGTCATTGGATTAATTACATTTGATGAATTTTGAAGTTGATGTATTTCTAGATTAATCTGTAATTTCAGGATTAAGCAGTAATGAATATTCGCAAAATGTTAATTCACAAAGCAGTTTTGTTTCCAATTGCAGTCAAAAATTAAAATCCTAAGGGCCGGGGGTAAAGATCTGTGTGTGTGTGTGTGTGTGTGTGTAATCATGTAAGTAGAATTTTTGCTGCCCTTTCATAGTAGTTAGAGACCATGTTAACCAATACAGGATGCAATTCATTATTCGTAGTCTGGTTTCTATCACTACTATGAGCGACTGGGGGTTGGCCACACTGCAAAGTTTGAACACGCGGGATTGAGCCTGCAGCACAACCATCTCTACTTCTTCAACGTGGAAGTTGTGAACACTTTGGGATATACGGGGACATTGGCATCTGAAGTAAGAATATTTAGCCTTACTGTTAATATAATGATCGATCAATGTTCTTGCAACAGTTTTTAACCCTATCCAGACTGGGGGGGGGGGCTAAAAGTGCCCGCGGCAACTTTGACATCGTATTACTGCCAAACAATGTATGCTACGACTACCAAACTTGGTGACTTTTCCTAAAATTTTGTTGGGAGCAATTTTATACAAATAGTTAAAGTTTATCATTTTTCATGTTGCCATGGCAACGGGTTTCTGACAGGCATTTTTTGCAAAAATCATTATCTTTTTGAAAACAATGATATTTCTCAGGTTTTCTTGCACAACTACACTAGTTTTCCTACATGTATAACATTATGTGTAATTAGATGTAACTTTTCTGATTTAATATTCATAATTTATGCTAATTTGATGACGTAATCAGTCAAAATCCAAGATGGCGGACTATATCACTATTTCAGGTATCAGCAGGCTTTTTCGCCCTTAAAATCGTCAATACCTGACATTTTCTTTAACAAAAACATTAAGATTAACGTTTCTAGTCTATTTTCAGTGTCCTTTGGGGTCATAAGTGGAAAAAAAGGATTTTAAAAAATTTCAAAATGGCCGATCCAAGATGGCGGATCCCAAGGGATTGCTAACAACACATGACGTCACTCTTTGGCGTCATTTTGACGTCAACGTACTTACCATTGACGTTGTATGCCTTGCATACCTTAAAATGAATAATACAAACCGTTTTGTTTAATACCTTTAGATATTACGGGAATTCCCTATTTAGCCAATAAAATCACATCGATGACGTCATAATTACGTCATATTACGTCATAACGTCACCAAACTTACAGGAATTATAAAACTTGACGTGAGTATCACTCCCTGCAAATTTTGTGATGATACATCATACCGTTCGGAAATTATGAGGGGGGGGCCGAATCAGCCCCCCCCCCAGTCCCAGATATACCAAAAAAGCCCAGTCTGGATAGGGTTAAATGATAGAGGAAAATAAATTTCATGGCGTTACATTCCTTTTGATTGATGCAACAAACAGAGCAGGTGCAGTATTTGCAATGGGTTTATATATGATATCTGATATTCACTGAACTTGATATATGATAAAAGGTACTATCGCTGCCTGTACATTTTTAGGCATCAAACTCCAATGGCACCAATGTACTACAGTCGGGTACACAGTTACTTTTGATCCCATCTGAAAATATTTTTTTTCACAACCAACACATTTCTAGCTCCCTACTTTTTACTACTTGTCAATTAGCTTTACCCGGGATCTACTTTGCTACTGTTTGCCACATAATGGTGTTTATTTTTTGCTATGTTAAAGAACATGTTTTTGAAATGACATATCGTTGCCTATAGGGTGTTGTTGCTGACTTCACCCCACCAGAACCTGGCTACGTAGGAACTGGCAAGTCTGATTATGTAACTCTAGACTCCTGTCAGAACATGCTGATTGACAACTGGGACAGACGATGCGTGGACCACACAGACATACCAAATCACAGGTACTACTTTTCTTTTAGTTAAAAGGCAGTACTGCTTACACCATGGCCAGTTTCAATAATCTACTTTCTCTAACCTCACACCTTTACCTCATTATCAGTTTTTTTGTGTGTGTTAAGTAAAAAAAAATAGTTATTTACGAGTTAACACCGCAGATTTGACACAGAGAACTTAAACACATATGTCAATGTCCTGAAAGTATTTTTGCTGGGCGACATGAATCATGCTTTCTATTCTATAGGATCATCCATGACGGGCCAGAGTCAGAAACAGTCTTTAACGGTATTGAGCCTAACATTGGAGTCTACCACACGAGGGCAAACACGTATATTGCAGGTAACCACAGTGATTTCTTCTCAAACACCTTGCTTCCTCTTTTTAGTGTGTAATATGAAAAGTATGTCACACATGTCATCTTTTTTTTAAGATAAAGACGAGCTAAAGCTTTGGCAGACCACAAACCGTCATGCATAATAACTTACCACATAAGAGCCCCCAGCATTTGAATTTGAAATATACAAAATCAGACAGTATAGGGCTGGATTAAAAGAACGTATTTTATGGCAATAACCAAAATAAACCACTTGGGAAATGTGTAAATACTTCTATGAGGGAAAGAATCACTCAGATGGAAATCATACTAAATAAAGAGAGTACAATGCCTTTAAGATGTGTCCAATATATCTAAATAGAAAATTCAATAACATTCAAATTTTTCAGTTTTTACTACTATTGGAAAGGTCAGGACTCTTGTGACCAAAATTTTATTTTGTCCAAAAAGCGTTTAAAATATTACATGTATTGTTTATAAATCATATTGAAGACTTGGATTGGACTCTAGTTAACGTTATCCTTTTAGATGAAAAAAAATTCTTTAACAGTTGAAACAGCATTCTTTAAAGTTCCATTTGTTTTACCTAGTGTGACACTACGTCAAGGTAATGTGAAAAATGTACTTACAAAATTGTTGTTTCAGCTAACTGGAAAGGCATCCGTGACGACGAGACTGGTATATATGGTTACTCTTGGTCAGTTGGGGAGAGTCCTGGGAAAGACTTGATCCACCCCCATATAGACCCACATGCTCACCTCTACAATGAGACAGAGTGGACACATTCTGGTAACATCCATCCCATACCTGCTGACAAGTTTCCCAACAGTATACTTCCTGGTAATTGTTGTTTATCTTTTTTCGGGAGGGGGGCTTTTAACAAGGACATACATGTATACAAGGTGAATAGTAAAAGAATTGAAAGTTACAATGCTTGATGTGACAAACTCGGTGTAATATGGTTGCTGTTTTGTGGTACCCTTCATATTTGTTTTCTTGGAGTAGCTTCATCTCAACACTGTTTACATAACCATGATTGGAAGAAATATAAAGACTAGCAACTACACAACGTCAATTTTCCTTTCATATGTGCTCTTCTACGGAATAAACTGAATGAACTGTATTGAAGGACTGAACTGTGTGGGCATGGGCAAAGACTGGATAACACTCTTGAATATTAACTGCCTGTGAGGTAGTCATGACAGTATTGCAGGTACACCATGTAGTGACACTGGATAAGAATGACTCGAACTGCGTACCAACAACTATGTGATAGCTTGTTGCCAAATCCACCCACTTTACGTGCCTGTCGGAATATTTGATGGTGATAACACTGGTGTGTGTAGTAGGAATAGATGGTAGTAAATGGCCGGCAAATGATATCTATTACAGTACAGAAAGTAACAATACAAATCGCTTATTAAAATGTTTGACTTGTATCCAGATGGCAAGTACTACATAACTGTTCGGGGAGTGAACAAAGTGGAGTATGGAGGACCGATGGTTCTCAGCGTCAGCCACACCTCGCCCTACATCATTGACAATACACCTCCAGATGTCCATGCTATCACATCTGTCAAGTACAATGAGGAAACCTCGCAAATCTTTGTTGCCTACAATATGAGGTATGTCCTAACCAGTGGACTTGTACTTTCACAAACATATTTATCGTGTATATAGGCATTACTCTTTTAATATTAATAACTTTAATGTCACTTTCTAATCCTAATCATTAACAGTTTTATCGTTTACATCCAATATATTAGTGACGTTGAGTCTGATATTAGAGAGGCTGACCTTGGATTTGGGAAGACTAAATATGACGTTCTCCTGAAGTCCTGGGTACGCCATCTGTATACCGGAAACGAGACACATGTTGGGAACTTCACAATGGAGGTTGCACTGGAGGATGGCGTACCGGCTTGGGCTAAGATAAGAGGCATAAACAAAGGTTGATATTCACCATTTGTTATTATTAAAAAAATGCTGTTTTCTTCTTCGCGGCAATTATGTAGAGTCTAGAACTGATTCAGTTGAAACATACTCGCCGAAAACTTAAAAGCCAAATGAAAAGGGAAAGGGAAAATATTTGTGTGAATATTGTAGTAGTAATTTTACTTCACTGAAAAGGCACAGAAGGAAAAAAACTAAACACCAGGAAAATTAATTGAGCGTAAAATGTGTTTGATGAAAATGAGATTGTAGTGATCAGTAAAGGTCTGAATTACAGGAATACTAAATTATTTGATTATTTAAGTGATGAAAGGAAGACGTCTTGTTCTTTCAAGCTAATTACGGATCATGGGGATAACGTAGCTCTAATTCTACAGTGATATAATAACGTGGTAACTTACAACATCTACAATGGCGGATGTATACTGCTATATATAGTTCAACTTCTCGTCACTAAAGTCAGCTATAAATGCAGTTTATGTTAAGAATATAAGAAATACGAATGCTTTGTGCTATCTGACTATTGACTAATTATAACAAAGCTGAATTCGATACTCTTTGAAATGTTCCATTTTTTTATTTGAATGTTTGCAGTGAACCTGCGGGCTGTGGGTGTGGCTGACTCACCGATCGTAGTGGACCGTACAGGGCCAATCGCAGGGGAGGTGTATGATGGAGATCAGGTCGGAGAGGATCTACAGTTTATTAACAAGGCGGAAGAGGTAAGTGCTAGTCACCACCTATCCATATAGCCATTTTTTGTAGTGCCTTAAATTGACCATGGCATGACAATCTGTAGTGACCATTTGTCCACAGTGACTATTTTGCTGAGTTGCAATACACCTGTTTGACTATTAATGGCATGTTTTGTAAATATGATCAATTAATTTTAAGTCGTGGCTTCATGTAAGTCAGCATACTAAAGCGTCTAAATTAAACTTATAACTTAGAATGAATGTAGGATGTTACTTTATTGATGTCATGTTATGTACGTAAACGAAAGTACGGAAATAAATACAAAATATGAGACGGATGTTGCATTTGGGCCTGTATGTACATGTTGTATCTTCCATTAGGTGTGTGCAAACTGGAATGACTTCTATGATGAGGATTCTGGGATAAAGGACTTCATGTGGGGAGTGGGCAGCACACCTGGTGAACTTGACATTCTTGAATACGTTAAAGTTTCGAGCTCTGAGCATGTCTGGTGTTCTAACATTGACACTGAGCTCCAACACAACCTAACATACTACTCCACCATCGTAGCAACCCACAATGGACACAGGGGTCTGAATGTGTCTGGTATCAGCAATGGAGGTAAGCATACACATGTATGCCTGCGTATAAATCAGTAAGATGCAGTCTACATAAAATCTGTTGGCTTTGTAAAGTAATTGTCGCAGTCACAGAGTGAAGTTAGAATTGATGACATCAACTTTCGTCCTGAAGTAAAAATTGCGAAAACATTTTTTGGGCCCCTTTTACTCTTTTACCGATAGCATCAGTTTTGGGATGCCCATTCAATGAAATCATTATTGCCTTAGCAATAGTCTCGTTTTGGTAATGTCAGGTTCACTTTTGGTTACAACAGATATACTAATTATTTTGAGTCAACCAATCCTAAAATGTGGTATTAACCAAGCTATCGTCTTTTGTACAGTGTTGATTGATCTGACACCGCCTGAGGCAGGCTGGGTAGTGGATGGGAACTACATGGACATGGATCCCAGCACTGGCCTGCCTATGGATGAAGTCTTCACCTCAGAGCCTGCCATGGTTTCTGCACAATGGGGAGAGTTTGTGGACCCTGAATCTGATATTGACAGCTATTCCGTATCCGTGTGGAGATCAGCACTGATCAGGTTAGACTGTACATATATGATCTAATGTTAAAAACTTACTTATCTGTTATATTTGTACAATGCATCAAAAGCTACAATTTTTTGCCTAGACTTTCTTTTAAATTCCCTTTGCTTGAATAAGTTAATAAATACTTGTTCAAATTGTCATTTTAAGAAAAAAACTATTTTAGTTCAAGCAAACTTCGTTTACGTTTGTTATTTCTGTATTCAGTGATGGGGCATGGGGTGCAGCTGAGGAAATACATGAACCAGATAAGCTCGACAAAGAGAAAACTCAAGTAGAATATTTCCACTTTCAACTTAGCCACGGTAGGATTACATTTTTTTTCTCTAGCCAATAAGTGATATTTTATTGATTGTAGGTTCTAAGATATTTGTAATAACATCGGTAATGTAGATCGAAAGTCAAAATAAAATCTGGTTCAAGTGAAGTTTCAATATACTAAATTCTTTGCTCTGTTATGATGAGAAACTTAATTGAAATTTGTCTGCGATTCAGATGAATGTTATTCATAATAGTTGTCTAACTGAACAGGAATGGTATTTAGCAAAACGAAAAACTGATTACAAACCTAATGACAAACCCTAACAATACCGTTGATTCGTGTATTGTCATCCATATTAGGTGAATGCCCCCCAGATCAATTTCAGCGATACGTATATCATAACTTCCTGTCGTTCAATACCATTGACATATTAACCTCAGTCTGCAAAAGTTAATAGAGGGCAATGACATTCTCTTATCTTTTTAGGGATCTGTCGAAATGTTACGCACACTGTATTTCAGGAGACAGAATTTACACCGCAATAACGGCCAGGAACGGTGCCACAGACACTACAGAAGGAAGGTCAAATGGTGTAATAGTTGACCTGACAGCTCCTGACCTACAGTATCTCGTAGACACACAAGCTAACGAGAACAACACCATTGAAGATTCTGACTACCAGGTAACTGTATGCTTGCCTCCTCCACTTCCACTGCTTAATTTATAGACCGCTGTCATTCACATACATGTAGTAATATTGGAAATACTGGTAAGATTTTTGTTAATTACACAAGTTATGTATATATAAATGGTTTATACAGGAATTGACCATTGTTTTGGAACACGTCCCTCCTCCAATGAGCAGTTGAAGATATGGGCAAGAATATCACTTAATTCAACAGCAAACGTTTTGACGATTTTCGGGGAAATATTATCTGGACCACAACTTTTCCTGGCGTTAAGGCATTTCAAAAAGAAAAGAGCAGGTTTGCTCTTTAAGTGTGAAGAATAACAACCATCTATTATGATCACAAGTGAGCCACATACAAGAATGCCCATGTTGAAATTATTATTTGACCTCCGTTGCATATGCATTTTTTACAATATTAATATCGTCCAACAATTTCTAATGTTGTCTGTAATTAAAAAAATATGTATATATATAGATTTTCATGTACAAATTTTCTTTAAATGTTTCATGATCCAGACAAATGAAAATTCCATTTCCTCGAGCTGGGAGTTTGAAGACCAAGAGTCCGGCATTGATCACTACAAGATAGCCATCATCGAGACCATGCATGGCACCAAGCAGCAGATCTATCCAGGCAAGTGCAGAGTGCGATGACAGCAGTTGTCATGACTGTGTTATACTTGTTGATGAAAATGGAATTAACAGAAATTGCGTTTTTATCACACGAAGTCTTACCCTATATCATTATGAAGAACACAGTCGTGTATTTTTTTGCATAAATGAAGCCAATGTTAAGGAATTCTGCATCCGTCATAAATAAAGACCCCACTACTTTTATATATATGTCATGATATCCAGTTAATAATCATATTCGAAACTGTGTTTTACATGAATACGTAAGCCTTTGTATTTCTAAGTGCAGAGTCAATTTTTTTACAAACAAAAATTGATTTCGTGCAACTTTTGATACGCTCAAGTCAGAAAAATAGGGCATCATTACAAACAATATATAATGCATCTTCATTTTCCTGCACAGAAAACACTTATCTGTCACATGCATAGACTGATACATCAGTAGTCATTACTAGAGACCCCAAGTGTCCACGTACATGACAATATTTTGGGTCTTTTTAAATGGCAGTTGATGAGACCTGGAAGCTTCTGTACCCACCTGGCCTGTCCCATCACACCCAGGAAAACTTGATCCTGACAGCAGGAGCTCAGTACCACACCAGGGTGGCAGCTGCCAACAGAGCAAAGCTGTCCGCACCCTATGATACAGATGGAATCACTGTAGACCCCTCAGCACCAACTGTACCTATTTACAAATACTTATATTTTGTTCATCCTATATCCTATAGTCTCAAATCGCATATACGCACCCGTTAAATGTCCACCCCTGCCCAGCCATTTTTTAATCGGCAGGAAGTCGACATGACCAATACTGGAATAGAACATAAAAAGCTTTAAAAATGCGTATTCAATTGGAAACTACAGGGTATCTGAAAAAAAGACAAGGCTCAGGTATGCGTAAACAATTAGCCAAAAATTTGTTTGCAGAAATATCTACTTTTAAAGCAAAGGTTACTTATTGACATGGATCAAGCATGCTACATTATATTTGACCGTTTAGAACACCCGTCAGTGTTCTAAATTGTGTAATTTTCTATTATCAAAGAAAGCCTGTGCAGTGAGGAAATGTTTGAACGTCCCTAAAGCCCCCTCTCACTGGTCCCGCGGCACGCTGGTGGCGTCGCTGCGGCCGATCAAATTAACAAAGCACTCAACGAATTTCATCGACAAAAAACGAATATTTTTAAGCTTTGTGTGTTTTGTTGTCTTTTTTGGCATACTTCTACGTTTTTAATGTTTTCCTATTATAAAGTCCATGGTAACACAAATCCAGTTTAGGACGCAGCGACGCCGCCAGCGTGCCGTAGGTCCAGTGAGAGGGGGCTTTAATGGTGATTCTGCCCTTGGGACTTCCAATATAAATTTGTATTTACGTTTTAAGTGTAACAGTCTATATTCAGTCAACTAGCGACACTACACGTACACACCAATATCGTTTTCTTTTTAGATGCTGTATGTACTTGTGGGAGTTCTAGATGGAAGTGCAGAGGAGAAGATAGATGGTTATGTGTGGCAGGCTGACCCTGAGGGTATCCAGGCCTCCTGGTTAGCTGTGGATGGGGAGAGTGGGATACAGGACTACTGGGTCTCTGTCGGCACGAGCCCTGGTGAGTCTTAAGGATTCCCTAGTTTTAATCTATTCTTTTATTTAAGGATCATGTTGAAGTGGATTTTTCGTCTTAGTTCTACCGTCATTCACGATGAATAAAGCGTTTCTTTCGCACCCCCTCGGGTGGGTATGAAGTCCACCTGACAATTTGGCAGTTTCTCATAGCTCTTTGTTCTTTCATGTTATAAATACGGTTACATTTAGAAACTTTGAGTACTGCGTGAAACTGATCTCTCCATGAGTATAGTTTACTTATTTAGATACAACCAACCAAAATCATAGGTGTCCTATCATCTTAACAGACACATAAAGGTTGGAATCAGGTGAGGTAATGCAAGCAGGTCAGGAGAGGTTTGTAAACAAACTTTAAAAAAAGTTAAGGTGGGGGAAAACCCTGCTTTTCATGTTTCTCCATGATATGTGTCGGACAATTGTTGGTTCATCCGAGATGGCGCCATCACATGTGAAGAAGGTCGGAAAGCTGCCGCCCGTATTGGACAGTAGGTGAAGTTACAAGAGCCATCCAAAGTAGGAAGATGTAGCTTTTGAGTTAAGATCATGTTTCTGGTGTCAAAATCGATCAAACTATTATAAAAAAATACTATGATTAGCAAACAGGGTTTCCACAATATTATAAAAAAACATCTTCATACATGAATATCAGGGTGCAAAGTATATCTACTCTCATTACAATACTGTAAATATCGAAATATTGATTTTTGTTGTGATGTCTCCACGGCAAAGTCTGACCAACATGAATTTTGCTTTGCGTCGGATTGTGTTACTACGGTTGTGTGAACCCCTCATTTCCTCTACCTCAATGAAATTATATCCCCGCGAGTAATTTACAATGTGGTCCTTTAACTTTGTCATGTTCATAAGTTATTATAATATCAAAAGTTTAAATCTATATGATAATCAAACGTTACGTCGCCAGCTTGATATATTGCAAACGTCAATACAACATATGAGAGCACTGCACATGTATAGTGTATTGCAAGTACCATGTATGAGTTTGTCAAGGCAAGGAATAGCAGAATCTGTGACCTTCTGTTTGGAATATATATTCCTAGGTGGCAGTGAAATACTTGAGAACACCAATCTTGGCATGGAGCAATCAGGGTACATCCACCCCCTGACCCTACTTCTGACTGATGAGGAAACCTGTGATAGTTTCAACACATGTAGTCCTGTGTACTACCTGTCAGTGAAGGCCAGAAACGGTGCAGGGAGCTTCTCCCAGGCAGTCACTTCTTCCCCCATCCGTGTAGTAGACAGAGACAAGACTGGTTATGTCACGGATGGAACAGATCCAACTTCTGATGCAGATTACCAGATGGACACCGCTGCCATCACTGCACACTTTTCTGGTGAGATTCTGGTCTTCACTGATACAATGAATGAATGAGTGAGTGAGTGAGTGAGTGAGTGAGTGAGTGAGTCAGTGAGTCAGTGAGTCAGTGAGTCAGTGACTAAAGGAATGAAGAAAGATATTTCATTGAGTGAATGTTACTCGCTTGAAAAGAGGCTAATCTATTTTTCACCTATAGGTTTTCAGAGTCAGCTCCATGGCATAGCCCACTATCTGTGGGCTGTAGGGACGTCCAGTGGTTCATACGATGTTCAGTCCTTTGTATCAGCAGGAATTGTTCTTACTGCCGAGGACGAAATCAAGGGTGGAGGTTAGCACAAAAACGTCTCAGAACTAACATTTTGAAGTCGTAAATATGTTATAGATACTGAATCCTCTGTTTTTAACTCTAGTAAAGATTGATTTTAAGTAATTGCCATAACAGGCACCAAAGAATAATGGCTTCAAAGAATTCATCTTATTTCAACATGGTAGGCATTTAATCAATTGAAAATATATAATTTTCAGTGAAATAAAAGTTTTAATTGAAAATAATTAAATGTGAGCCACATACGCATGTAGGAACCTTGAGTTTAATCTCTGGACTATTTGTGAAATGCATCGTTGCCATCGCTCACGTTTCGGGCCAAGCAAACGGGACCCCCTGCTTACCCTATTTGATAAGAGCGTTCGGTTCTTTTACCTGCAGATGTTTCAACCATCTCCCCCCCCCCCCATGCGGTTGATGGCTCTACGTACCGATTCGAAAGGACGATGTGACTAGTTTGACTCCATCTAGTCTACATTGCTACAATGTCAAATTAAATCCACCTTATTTTGTCCCAGGCCTAGGTGAGAGTGGCATGGCTAAGGCTGTACTAACCCTCAGCTGTGGACAGACCTACTATATCATCATCCGTGCTCTCACTGGCTATGGGAACATACTGGAGTCTGTGTCAAATGGCATCACTGTGGACTGTACCCCACCTATGATTGACATCACCTCATTTGGTTTTGAGGAGGACGGTGATAACACGGTATGTTGTGTAACTACCTGTGTTCTGCATTTTGTTCAGTATACTATTAGGTACTTTACACAGCGGCAACATCGAGGACATTTCTATGCAGTGTCGGTTTGATTTGGTACCTGCATGTACATACACTGTAACAATGGCGCAGTTGGTCAAGATAATAGTTACTGGCTAAACGTTGCTTTATGTTTGTAAGTTGCCTTTGGTCAGTCCTAATACATATTACACATTGAAATGTGTTTTGTTTTTGCATAACCTTGTGTGTACCAGTGCTGTGATGTACGGTGAGTTCTTTAACGTGCCAGGCAATCCTCAAAACGTGAACTCCAGAATTTTGTATATCTAGGCAGAAACCTAGACCAAACATACTACTTTTAATTTCTAATTAGCAACTTCTGCCAGGGGAGACACGTTACCAGTACACCAAAGACACTCTCAGTGCTGCATGGGAGTTTACAGACGGGGAAAGTCCTGGTGTAGGAGGGAATATTATGTTTGGTACCTTCCCATTTGGTAAGGATATTCAGCAGGCAGCCTACTTCAGTGCAACTGCTGTGAGCAACATGAAGATCAGGCCGCTTGCTGAAGGTAAGGTTAATGTGCAAACACATCCCCGTATACTTGTACACAATGTTTAATCCTGATTTCAGGACTGGACTCACACCTTTTGTGCCCATTGAAATTTTCAGAAAACATCCGTGTAATCTCTAAATCAGTTGTCTACTCTGTGCTCTTTGTTGGGACATATAAGCAATGGCCGTGGCGTCATATTAACTAATATGTGACGTCAGAACCCACAGCTTTTTTTATCTTACCAAAGTGAACACAATCGACAACTTATGTACAGATTACGTATTAGATATTTTAGGAAAGACTGAATTTTGTGTGAACGATAGAGGAAATTGAATTTCACTGGCACTAGAATAATAAATGCTGCAATTTAACTTTTTCTTTTGATGATGAAGGTAGATACTGTATTGTTCTGAATATACCTAGTACCTCTTGTTGTCAAATTCCAGGAGTTCCCAACATCCTGTCTATTGAAATTTTGAATGGAGCTGGTCTTTGGGGCTCCGTCTACTCCGGAGGAGTCATTATTGACCAGACACCCCCGCACGTGGGAACAGTAGTCTGTCCCAAGTACATTTCTGGTAAGACATGTTTAATCACGTTATGTACCAAGTGAGTTGTGTAGTTAAATAAAGGTTTAGCTGATTTATGTTTTTTTGTGATAGTAATAATGATCATACAGAACAAAGTAAACACATTCAGATATTCGGCGCCACAAAAAACGTTCTAGATATGCAGTCAATACAGACTGTCATCATACTCTGTTGAAGTGTGATCTTGAGGTAATCCACTATTCACATAATTATGATTATATTGTATAACCCAAAACATCGTTATACTCTAAATATAATTTTAAAGCTTTCGACGACCTACCATCAAAATGAAATGTCCATATCAAGTCTTTAACAGTCAATTAACTGAAATATTTATCAAAATGGCCATTAAATTCAATGCAACCACTGTCTTGGCACAGAAACATAGGGGTACAAACACATTTATATGACTTCCATGATGATGGGACAGGAGCTTGCATATTATTTATTAAAATTTTCACATTATCAGAAAAGTTTTCTTTTGTAAGTTTTCCCCAACTGTTTGTATATAGTGAGAGAGAGACAGAGAGAGAGAGGGGGAGATAACATTGTTAATAACTGATAAGGTGTCATTTACTAACATCTATGTACATGTAGTTGTGTGTATTTCATTGATTTGTACATGATTATGGCAACTTTACACATCTATTTACATGTAGTCGTCTCAGAGATTGAGTGCAATTGGGGCCTGTTTTTGGAGGATGAGAGCAACATTGTCAGCTATGACTTCATGGTTGGCACCCGGCAGAATTTGGACGACATCTTTCAGACAGTTACACTAGACCGGTATAGAACCAAGTTCAGGGCTACAGGTGAGGGTTGAATTCCTACAGTTGCATGACCCTTCCGTCTTCTTGTTTGATAGATGGACGCTGGCATTGATAATAGTCAGACTTATAATACTCTGCATGTATGATTCCACTTCTTTTCGCAGTATTGCTACTTGCTTACGCCAAAGCAAATCATTACTTTGGTTCTTGGAGATTCTTAACCAAAGTTCAGGCGAGAGGGCATCATTATAACAGAGGGGTGGGAAAATTAAATACTTGTGCTAAACATCTATCCCACGCAACTGTTTGTATCAATTCATTGACAACCCTTATTATTGTTGATCTTACAGTGCAGACCTGTATTTGATTTAAACTCCGATTATTATAACAGTCAATTCAAATTGTTGTCAAGGTGGCGTTACCATTTCCATAGAGGTTGTCTGATAAAATGTTGAGGGTTGATAACTGATTTTCAAAATACTGACAAGAAAATCTCTTTTACTTTTCTCTTTACAAAATTTCCGCAGACTTTATTCCTTGGCCGGCCTCTAAGTATAAATAAATTACAACACTAATGATACACATTATGTACAGCTTATAACGTTCTTCTAAGGTGTGTTTATCATATCATTTCTGAACTCAAACCAATGGCATTAATTATTTTGTATATCCAGGACTTGTTCTTCAATATGACAAGGCTTACTACGTCTCAATAAAAGCCACCAACAGTCTCAGGAAGACTACCTACGCTTACTCTGATGCCATCATCATTGACGACACGCCACCGCTGGCGGGACTCGTTGTTGAAGTGTCGGATGTGAACACCTTCAATTTCAGCATAGATGGCCTTGGACTCCCTATCACGTCACAGTGTAACTCTGCTACTGGTAAGATGGACTTAAAACTCACAGAGTTAATTGACATGTAGTTAAACCTCAGATTATTCCATGGATCTTTAGACAAAGAGTGAATTCACAGCATTCAGTATTCACGTTCTGCTGAACAAGTTCACAAATCACGGCGAACTTTCTTTAAGAAGATATCTATTATTTCGTATGATGCTGTAGCAGGTGACAAAACATTTGACAAAATAAAACTCCTCAATCAAAGTACGACATGGAGAGTTAACTGATTTAAAAGAAAATGACGAGTGCAACATTACTGCTAGTTTTTGATCATTTACTTTATTTATAGAGTGTGAGATCCTAGATGCGATGTGTCAGCGTTCCCTCACCAGTGTGTCAGCAGCCTGGGAACCCTTCACAGACACAGAATCACCCATTATCAGGTACAGAGATGCTTCTTTGCCTGATAATTAGTTCAACAGCTTAGTTTGCAGGCTGTGAGCAACTTTCTTTGGCATTGATAACATACCTTGTTCTTTTTTTCATAGATCTGATATTTCCTTGCACGGTAAATCCTGGATTTAAAACGATTTTCGCTCTTTTTCATCTTCTTTTCGTAACGTTAGAGGTCCTCCTCCCTCAGGCATGACCTTCCACTGCACGAAAAGTGGGATTTACCGAATTTACTTGGAAGGAGTAAATAGTTGGTAAATATGGTGTATGTTATTTACCGACCTATACCATATATTTACCAAGTAAATACCGGTAAATCCCTGTTAAATGAGTGTAAAACCCTCAAAACTGTATCTCAAATATATCTGTACCAGTAGTAGACCATTATCACAATAGTTACATAAATGTGTTCTCTTTCATAATAGACACAAATAGCCTACATATGACTATCAATGGCAGGTCTAATGCTTCGTCAAGTCCGGGGGTACTCACAGTGCAACATCCCTGCCAGTATAGATACCAGGGTGGGGGTGTGGACCTGGAGTGCATATAACACCCCCCTTAGATAACCGCTATCTCAGGGCACCCTTAGATAACCGCTATCTCAGGGCACCCTTAGATAACCGCTATCTCGGGGCACCTTTAGATAACCGCTTTCTCAGGGCACCCTTAGATAACTGCTATCTCAGGGCACCCTTAGATAACCGCTATCTCAGGGCACCCTTAGATAACCGCTATCTCAGGGCACCTTTAGATAACCGCTTTCTCAGGGCACCCTTAGATAACTGCTATCTCAGGGCACCCTTAGATAACCGCTATCTCAGGGCACCCTTAGATAACCGCTATCTCAGGGCACCCTTAGATAACCGCTATCTCAGGGCACCCTTAGATAACACTCAGGGCACCCTTAGATAACCGCTATCTCAGGGCACCCTTAGATAACCGCTATCTCAGGGCACCCTTAGATAACCGCTATCTCAGGGCACCCTTAGATAACCGCTATCTCAGGGCACCCTTAGATAACCGCTATCTCAGGGCACCCTTAGATAACCGCTATCTCAGGGCACCCTTAGATAACCGCTATCTCAGGGCACCCTTAGATAACCGCTATCTCAGGGCACCCTTAGATAACCGCTATCTCAGGGCACCCTTAGATAACCGCTATCTCAGGGCACCCTTAGATAACCGCTATCTCAGGGCACCCTTAGATAACCGCTATCTCAGGGCACCCTTAGATAACCGCTATCTCAGGGCACCCTTAGATAACCGCTATCTCAGGGCACCCTTAGATAACCGCTATCTCAGGGCACCCTTAGATAACCGCTATCTCAGGGCACCCTTAGATAACCGCTATCTCAGGGCACCCTTAGATAACCGCTATCTCAGGGCACCCTTAGATAACCGCTATCTCAGGGCACTCTTAGATAACCGCTATCTCAGGGCAGGGGCCTTGGAGTGCATATAACTGTAGCCAGGTGGGGATGGGGGGTTCGGAAGAACCCCCTTCCCCCCCCCCCCCCCGCAACAGGCTTGAAGGTTCACTTTCACAGGTTTGAATGTCCACTTTTCAACTCTTCACAGAGGCTAGAATCCGACAAAAAACGTTGTCTCTGATTTTTCTTCTGAACTTCTTTTAAAAACACAGGAAATATGCCCTTTCAGAAGGTTCAATTGAAACGCTCGAGGGTCCACGTCCAATGTTTTTTTTTCAAAGTGGACTTATTTGTATCACCAGCGGAGCTGGAATCCTAGAGGAACTGCTAACTTTGTCTCTGATTTCTTTCTTTGAAATCCTCTCAAAAACACGGGAAATGCCATATCAGAAGGTTCAATTTCTAAAATTTTCCGGGGGGGGGGACCCCCCTGGGAAACTCCTGCCTGCGGCGCTCGCTGGTCCCTCATATACTAAAAAGAACCCCCCCCCCCCCCTCAAAATCCTGGCTACGGGCATGTAACACCCCTTCACCCTTAGATAAGAAGCTATCCAAGTATACCAACAGTGTATACAGCTACTGGGAGTACATGTAGACCAGAATCTCACATTTGATGACCACGTAGACTATGTAGTTAAGAAGTGTAACAGGAGCATGGCGCAAGTGAGCAGGTGAGGAAGTCACTTCCGCGTAGTGTGAGAATAGCATTGATTCAAGCTCTCGTGCTTACACATCTAGACTACTGCAGCTCGGTGTGGGCAAGTACGTCTGTAAAGCACATAAAACGACTACAGGTCATACAGAACAGAGCGGCCAGGATCGCCCTTGGAACTGATAGGTTCACAAGCAGGGACGCTCTGATGCAGATGCTAGGGTGGTTGTCCGTGAAAGACAGCCTCCAACAGAAAAGCATGATGACTTTTCGTAAAATCATGGACAACAAACAGCCAGTTTCTCTGTATAAACAGATCACAATGCAGTCACATGGTTATCAAACACGGTCATCTAAATCACAAACCACGGCCATCCTCTTGCCGAAGCCCAGAACAAATGCTCAGAAAAAGCGCTTCTTGTATAGAATGTCCAGCACCTGGAATGGTTTGAAAGTGTAAAGTAGTTTGATATATTGTTGACTTTGTATAATTGTATATACACAGCCTTATGCTTCTTTTATCATTTATGTACATATGTAAATTCTGTGGTGTTCATTTGTGTCATGTTGTTTTGTCCAGTCAGTTTGGACCACAGGAAGAGTAGCTGTTAAGCTAAATGTGGATCCTAATAAACTCAAACTCAAAACAGCCACCCCAAACATTACCACCACATTAAGGTAACACTGTGCTCATGAGTTACGACTTTGAATTGTTTGTTAATACACGTCTGTTTATAGATTTGTAGGCAAATGGTTTTCCCTTATTTCATTTGAATATTCTTATTTAGACCCTAATTGATGAACTTTATATCTACAAAGAATAATCAAATATAAAGAATGTCCCCAAATCCATGTAGTAACGTTATACACAATGTTATGATATGTTAGTTATAACAAAGTTAAAAGTTTCTGATCACAAGTACAATAACTCATAAATCTACAAGACAAACAAGCAAAGAGGGGCCAAGATGGAAACAGTTGCTGCATGTGAGGAAAACGTGAATCGAACCCAGGAGGAAGGTCCTCATCTTCACAGTTTGACTATCATAGTACAGATAAGTTCTGGCTTCTTAAAAAAATAGGTCAGCTTCTGACCTGGAGGTCAACATCCTATAGGTCATTACAATACTGCCCTCTGATTCGTCTACTTGAGTACGCATGCGCACTAAGTGGGCGGCATTATTCAGAAAACCGTTGGCCGGGGTCCACAGTAGAGATGAAAACAATCCCTTTCAACATGTCCGAGATGGGTTTGACCCATTCAATTCTTTTACTTGTGTCATCGCGAGTTCCTTGCAATGTTACTGTTTTCTTTGCATAGTTTTGCTAACTTTATCTTACTGGCACATTTTGAATCCATAGATGACATGTTAACAATGCGTCAACATATTAAGAATTTTGCACAAAACATTATACATGTTAAGTATAGGTGTCTAGGTAACCATTCTCTTATGAAGTTTCCGAAAGGGAGTGTTTGTCAGTGCAGAATGATAGAGACCATCATTAGCCCCAGATAGTTGTATTCATAACTGATGATTTTCCCCTCCCTTCACCATCATGATAACCTACTTGCCGTAAAGCTCTCAAAACACTGACACCAAGATGCTTGTTGTGATATTTCGGTACAAATATTGAAAAACATCTGAGACAAAATGCGCTCTTTTGTAATGGCAAAAACTTTATTCAAGATATGTACACACACTACATTTCACAATGTACAGTACTATCAAAAGCCATTTAAGGTATATATACTATCGAAGAGATACATTTGGAGGAATGCAAGTGAAAGGAGCATTTTGAAGTTTTATACATCATGTTTAACTAACGTTAACTAATACTAAAGAATATCTCATGACATGTAATGGTTTCTTAAGCCCCTATCTCAATGGACCCTTGACAGACGAGCGATTTGACGGTGGGCTAAACAAATTTAATCGATTAAAAGCAAATCTTTTTACACTTTGTGTGTTTTGTTGTCATTTTAGCAACACTTGACACATGATATTCCTATTACAAAGTCAGAGGTAACATAGATCCAGTTTAGGATGCTCCAAGATCCAAGAAAGGGCTTTTACTTTTAAACTGACTTGATCATAAACAAGACTTTGTAAAACATGACAATTAGATCATCTGACTGAACGAACAAAGCTTGAAATAGGATATCACAACCCTACCTTGCAAAATACGGCAACCAAATAAACCAACGTAAAAAACAAACGTGGAAATATCATGATACAAATTGACATTGCAAAGTAGGACAATTATTTGATCTGACAGAATGTACAAACTTTAGGGATGGAAATATCCCAATACAAGCCTACATTGTACAGCATACATTTCTGATTGCCAGCAAAGGGTATCTATCGACTGCTGGCACATATCATTCAGTCAATTCACCTAACAGATAATGGTCTGTAGACAATTATAGTACCTATATATTATAGTAAAAAAGAAACCTCAGACATGATTCATTAAACATTCCGACTTCTTAATGGCTAAGAACTGGTATAATACACATTACATCGGTTGCAGGTAGTAATACTTAAATATTAAATTTGATATTGCATACCTTTTTTCCACCATTTATCCGATTTTCTTAAAATAGCTAACTTACTAATCATCACATAGTGTAAGTTGATCTTAGATCAATTTAGTAACTGAAGTACCTGTCCCGGGGACAGACAAACATGACTTCTCTATCATGGACTTTACCAGGAGCTTTAACAAACTTGCACTTTAACCTCTGAACTGGTAAGAAAGATGCGGGACCTTCTGCATCAAACACAGTGGGATGCCATGCCTCTACAGGCTGGCCACAGTGGGTCCGCACAGAGTCAGCTACCTTTGAGTACCATTCTACCTTTGCAAGCAGGTGAACTTGTGCCCCATGCTCTGATGTAATGATATGTTTGAGAAAATATGAAATCCTTCCAGGCCTGGGGATACGGTACATTTCACTGTAGTCTTGTATGTGGCCATCATTGCCAGCCCAGTTGGCTAGTATGTAAGACGATCTGGATGAACGTGAAATGTACGAACCAATGACAGAACCAGTTACTCTTATTGTTTTCAGTTTTAGATACGACCTAGGTATGAATGTATTTGAAGGCAGGGAGGGATAGATGGTCTTATACATGTCTACAACATTACCAAAGTCATCATCTATGAGTACTGAAGCAACGCCTTTCTCAAATTGAACGTTTAACTTTTCATTGATTGACCAAGGTTTATTTTCCAGAGGAGTTTTATAAGATGATAATTCTCCCCAAGGTCCAACTCCTACACCATCATTGGTTCCTCGGTTGTCTTCTTTTAGAATATCTACCATGGAAGAAGTTAATTGAGAAAAAGATTCACTAAAATGTGTTGGTTCACCGACATCAAGAAGATGTCTTTCCTTGTCAAATTTTCTCATTATCTGTAATTCCACCTCTCGGTTATTGTTGGGTTGGTCACCTAATATGCCATTGAGTCTTTCAAAGCTAAAGAGCCAAAAGGAGTAGACAGGACCAAAATCCTCCATACAATCCTTAAGATGTGCATGCAAATGCATGTTTGGTGTCACACGATCAGCTCCATACAGACTTTCAAATTTCTTACAGAACTCAACCAATAACTTACAGGCTAGTTCAATACTTCTTTTAGTGACAACCCGAGAGCTGATAAGCCTACATGCAAGTACAAATTTACGCCAACACTCAAGATCCTCATCCTTGATAACATCCTTTAGTGCAAATACGGAAAAAATGATAGTCCAGTTCTTTAACTGGTCTGCAGTAAATCCTCCAAAACACGATGCAATCTTTCTAGGAATCTTACCAATGTCACTTGGTGCCTCAACATTATCAACTTTTTCCTGAATTGCATGGAGCATTTTGTCTGTCAATATACCTAAATCCTTCCAAACTTCAATCACTCGTTTAGCTGTTCCAAGGAACAGATTATGCATGGGATCAACAGTACTCATGCGAATGATGTCAAAGTAAGGAAGATTGATTAAAGGGGAGAATCGTGCACCAGAGGTTCTTTCCAGCTCTTGCTGTTCCGTTTGTGTTTTGCTTTTCAGAATAGAATTTACAGAGGCTAGATGGTCTTCATGTGTTCGTGGAATCCAATTCGCAATGTCAAAACCACCAAAGAATTTTTCTCCGATTCCACCTGGGAATGACTTTTTACACCTAGAACAGCCTTGTGTAGCTGTATGGCCTAAAAATCCACATAACTTTCTTGTGGCAGGAATGTCACATCCAACACAAATCAATGCAAGGCGAAAGGTTTTTTCATGTTTTCCAGACAGAAAGCTCTTTATCTTGAAACCATCTGTCCAAGCTTTCTTCAACTCTTCCACAAGTGGCTCAATAAATGTCTTTGTTGGAGGTTCTACTTTCATGTCTGGAATAATGCCAACTATTATGATATTGTTTCTTTTGAAACGTTCCTCCCGTGGCAGATTAGCAACAGCAAGATATATTACACCAACTGAGTACTTCACATGTTTAAATGGTTGAAACCAGTCGACGTTGAGGACCAAGCCATAATTGCCTTCTTTTGTGAAGAAGTCATGCTTTTGTGGATCATTGAATTCCTTCCAGATTTTACCATCGTAGATATCACTCATCTTGTCACTATTTTGAGACCTTTTCCTCCAAAGTTCGCATGATTCCTCAAACCCACTTCGTCTTACTAGGGCTGAGATTGACTCTTTAAGTGATTTGTAGCAATAAATCTTAAATGGAACTAGTTTAGTCTTTCCACTTGGGAGTTTGATGCTTTTTAAAAGCTTCTGTCCACAAGGTCTCCTATGTTGGCGCTGAGGGTGGTTGATGTACTTAACAAAAGAACATCTTTTGCTTTCTTCCCTCCCGTTTAAAACATACTTGCAGTCACTGTAATCATATAGATTACAGCATTTGGTACATACAACATACTTCATAAATTTGTCAGTTCTATAGTTCAAATGTTTCCAAGCCAGATATATCGATCCTGGGAAAATAGGTGACAGTGCGGCGATGAAAGGGGAATGTTTTGATGCAATATCAAACCACTGGCCAATGAAGTGAAATAACTGATTAATTGCAGTGTCTGAAATGAAATGTTTTGCCTGCCACAGTAGAATAAACCAGCACAACCAATGCAGTAGGCTTGTAATCAATCCTGACGTTTGCCTGTGTTCATCATTTGAATAGCTGTTTTCAAACTCTTCATCAATGTTAACATCTACAGCAATACCACTATTCTCCAACCAAATTTCCTCATCTTCAGAGTCTGACTGATCCTGGAATGATTCATTCACATCATAAAATGATGATATATCCTCCTCTGCATGATTTTTTGTGTTCTTCAATTTCCTACCATCATCTGCAGGTTCAGAGTCAGTAACAGAATTGGGCATATCATGTTCAGGCTCAGATACAGAAGCACTAGTACTGAACTCAGTCTCAGAACAATGGCTTACATGGTTATCCTCTTTTACACAAGTATATGACTTAGAATCCTCATCATAGAAACGTGACCGATGATTTCGAAAGGCTTGACTACTGTAGTTTGCCTGGCAACCAGGGCACACCTTTCGCTTCTCTGCTTTCTTCCTTCTTGGCACCCTTTAAAGAAACAGACAATAAACACAATAGTTGGCTAAAAAAAACAACTTGTTACCTTGCATCAAAATTATTTTTAGTCCTTAACATTGACAGTTGCATATCAATTGCACATGAATGCACCATGAAAATATTGATCTTACTCAGTTACTGGTATATTTCTTGCTCACACCCCTCAAGGACAAATGCAATAAATACAACAGAGTTGGCTAAGAACAACTTGTTACTTTTCATCAAAAATATTTTCAGTCCTTAAGATTGACAGTTGCATATAAATAGCACATGAGTGCACCACGAAAATATTCATATTACTGGTAATATTTCTTGCTCACACCACTCAAGGACAAATACAATAAATACAACAGAGTTGGCTAAGAACAACTTGTTACTTTGCATCAAAAGTATTTTTAGTCCTTAAGATTGACAGTTGCATATAAATAGCACATGAGTGCACCATGAAAATATTGATCTGGTATATTCCTTGCTGATACCCCTCAAGGACAAATACAATACATACAACAGAGTTGGCTAAGAACAACTTGTTACTTTGCATCAAAATCCCTTCATGTCTTTAAGATATTGGCACTTGCATATTGATTGTGCATGCCATGAGAATACTGCTCTGTGAAGGACTTCACATTTTGTTAGTAGTAGTCCACTGTGCTTTGCTGCTGCAGTGATCACAAAGTGTTAGCTGACAAAAAATGTGTACATGTCTCAGTACAAAAGCATAAAACGTCTGTAATTCTGTAAAATGAGGGAATAACTCCTTTTAAACGTATGGTGTATTAGCCTTCAAACACTCAGCAGTAATTATTGGAAAGGATGTAATACCTACATCTAACATTACATACATTTGTCTAATAATAAGACTTCAAATAGTACTGCCTTGCATCAATCACTTTAGGCTAAAATAAAATATTATTATTTACATTTTTCCTTCGCACTGTGGCTAATAATATCAAAGTAAAATAACATTTGAAAAGCTGTCAATCATCAGAAGTATACAGAGAACATGTCACATCAGATACATACTCCATAAATCAGAAAAACAGCTTGTAAATAGAAGCTAATTTGCTGTACTTGATGCCACACCAATGTCATTCCTTTGTCAGATTCTTTTCTCAAAAATAAGACTGAATAGCATAATGAAAACTGAAGTCTTGAAAGAAAACTGCCGTCTGACTATATCTTACCATCCATTAAGTAAGATGGACCATTCTACAAAGTTATTCTCTGGCTCAGTTTGTATGTGAATAACTTTCGGTAGACACAAATACAATGTTACACAGAATAATACCTGATAGGAATTTGACTTCATCCTTGGAAACACTCCAATGTACTATGACCATAACATATATAGACCTAAAAGTAGTCAACTCGAAAAAACATGATACTCCAGATGAACAGTTCAGAGAGCACCAAAAATGTATTGATTCCGATGCAAGAAATATGTCGGACTCAAAGGAAACAAAAATAAATGAATCAGATGAAGAAAATAAACAATACTACAGTACAGAGTATACTCAATTTTCAAGTCTAAAATACTTGGGGAAAGCTTTGGTATGGGCTGGCATTTTTCAACACATAAAGAGAATGCAATAGATTTAGTGTCATAGGAATACTGCTGAATATTAATCAGGGATTCACAATCAGAATTTAGTGTCAAAAGAGCAAAACCAAGATTTACGTTTGCTCCCCTACGGCATTGATGTACTATGTGAACACACACAACATACACTAACACAGCCTGAGTCTTCTAAGTGACATAAATATCAAATCCAATATCAATTTTGATCATAATGGTTTTAGTATGGACAATCTAAAGAGCAATAGGTTGTGGCTAGTAAACAATCTGAAGCCATTCTGAGATATGAAGATACTTGTACAACTTGCAAATTAAAAAAACAAAAAAATTTTGGTGACTTATACATCCTCTGGGACCCCAAAACTGATGTGAGCAAGGCCCAAATTTAAAAAAGAATGTTTGCCCCAAAAAATTGCATTCATTATGACATCCAAGTGGTCAGGAAGGTTAAACAAATGCACAAAAGAATATACCTAACAATATATTTCACAGTGGTCAAAACCTTTTTTGGGGGGATACGAAAAATGGATGTCATCCATATGATTAAATCAACATGGCCTAAGTATCAAACCTCCTTGGCCTAACTAATGAACATTACTCTGTTTCTATTGCATGCCGCAAGGTCTTTTTCAGGATGGTTAAACAGGGCCTTTTCCTCTGTTCTTTCCTGCACTCTTCTGAAAGCTCCTTCAGTATTTCACATTTTGCATCCTCCTTACACTTTGACAGAATCTTCTTTATGACATAGCCAATGGAAAAAATATCGCTTGCAATGCTGGGTGCCTGCTCACAACTGCATACTTCTGGAGCAATCCATGGGAAGTCTGACTTTGACAATGGTTTTTTAAACTTTCTCACATCGGACAGAAGATAGGCCTGTCCAAAGTCTATAAGTCTTACATTCTCACCAGACAGAACAATGATGTTGTTTGGCTTTAAATCATTATGTACAATGCCACGCATGTGGACTCTAGACAACACACGGCATAGATCAAGTACTATCAAACGCCATTGCTTCTTGTCATAGTACATTGGCCTTTCCCTGAGGATGAAGTCAATTGTTGTACTCTTCCCATCTTCACCCTCGAATACTGTAAAGAGATTGTATGGTGCGACATCAACTACGCACCCGACAAGCTTCTGTACACCCTTTGTGCCCTGAAGTGCTATCAACATGTTAAGTTCTTTTAACAAATATTTCATTGACTTCTCCTTATCAAATGTTCCATTATTCTCGAAAGATTTGGCTGCAGCAACCCCAGCAACAGGGAGACAGACTTTAGAGACCATTCCATACGAACCAGACCCAACAGACACTGCTGTCTTCATGGCCTTAACCAAGTCAGCTCTAGTATGTTTATAAGTGGTTGGAATGTCTTCAGGCCTGGTCAGGAATGTCTCACCAGTATGTCTCGCCAATGCAGCATATAGCTCGTCCTTCTCTTCTTTCTCTGCCACAATCTTATTATACAAATTCTTATTCTCAAATTCTACATCCTTCCCCTTCGCAACTGCCTTTTGAACTTGGTCCTTTAACTTGATCTTACTACATTCTAACTTGGCTATAGCCCTTGACTGTTCATCCACCTGACCTTGCAAGATACCTTTTTCTCCTTTCATTCTTTCAAGGTCAGATGTTAGAACTTTGATCTCTTCTTCCTTCTTATCTCCAGAAGTGGCATGTGAGTTCTTACTCTTATCTGCAGAAGTGGCAAGTGAGTTCTTACTCTTATCTTCCACGCCATCCACCTCAATCAGCTCTGTATCCTTCTTATCAATCAGCTTGATACCATAGTAATAATATGTCTTCCCAGTGTGACCATTGCGTATTCTCCCTTGATACACAGCTTTAATAATCCTGCCCAACTGCGCTTTACTTAACTTCCAGCTTCCAGGCAAAGATTCTTCTATTAGCCCTCTGAGGTGCCCTGCATTCACTTTAGAAGCTTTATCCTCCTTTACATTGTCACTCAACCTGAATAAACATAAACAAAGGCCAGGTTTGAAAACAGCTTTTTATATGATTATTGCATGGCAGATACATTCAACCATTGCGTTCAATCCTACCAATCATTTCTTACCCAGAGGCTACTGTTCAAAGCCACTACCTGGGTATGACCAGTACTAAGTGGTGTACCTAAACATTGCAACTAACCACAACCGGGTTTCACATACAGTGTGCATGGACAGGATCTTATGTGACTATGGACACATTGTCTACGTAATTATGAACAAAAATATGCCGTAAGTCTTAGATATTTACCTTTTCTTCAAATTAATATCCACTCAAGGTCTTAGGTCAATAGCCAGTCTGCCCAACAAAATATTGGTCACTCACACAATGTGTGCTAATTCTGCCATTTGAACTATACTCTCCAAGGGAAGCGGAAGGGCTGGTTGTTTAAAAAATGTTTTAAAAGTTGTTCTCTTTGTGTCTACCAGGTTTCAGTGCTCTTCAAGCTTGTACTTTAGGCCACACCAATGTAATTTCTTGGTTAATGGATTTTTGAAAAGAATGCTACATTGGAAAATCAACATGAAAACAGAATCTCAGAGGAAAGTTTGTACTTTGGTGCACACAGTTTCAGGGAGTGAACATGGTCAGGTGCAAGTTTTCACCCCAGCCTTCTGTTTTCTTGATTTTAGCTTCTGTCAGCTTTTTCATTTGCAAATGTAAATGGCATAAGGGGATATCAGCTGCAGCCAGTTGTGGTTGGTTGTGGTGTTTAGACACACCATTTACTAAGACAACGCAATTACACAATTGGATAATAATAATTGATTATTCAATGCCTTGGTGATGGCCCACAGTAACTAAAAGTCAGAAATGACCTTTTTAAGTTTAATACTTGATTTTTTTAAGGGCAACACTGTATGTGATACATCTAATTTTAGTTCATCATCATCATCATTAGTTAGATTTACATGGCCTATACATTACATACTTTGCTATTGAACTTATGATTAATATTCAGGACTACAGAGTTTAAGAAGAATGAACAACTCTTTGTGTTGTTTAAAAACAAGATGCAGCTACTAACCAACTTAGCACCCATTTTCCTGTCCAGGATTTCAGACTGTCTCGCCTATAGAGAAATCATTCAAACAAATAAGGACTCTTTTAGATAGTGGTAAAAGAAGCAAAGATTGATATGAAGGTGTGCAAGAAACTGCAAGTATGCAAGCATCATACAAAATAACTTAGTACCCATCTTATAAATAGATATTGATATTATGTCTCAATGTTCTTTTGTTCAATTTGGAGGAGAGTCTGGCACATCATCAACTCGATGTGACTTAAGGGATGGAGAAAAAGTGTTTTTTTTTCACGGGTGGTCACGACTCTCATGACAAAGGAGACTGAGAAAAAAGGTAACCCCGGACATTGCCTGACAAGATTTGGCTGTATGTCACTCTGCTGCAAAATTAATTCCGACTGCATGGTATCAAGTTGTTCTTGCCCCCTCCCCCATAAGCAATGAAAATATACACAAATTCCACTTACTTTTTAGGTTTTGTGGACTTTGGTGGAACTCCTCCATTCAGGGCCAGTGCTACTTCAATATTGCAGGATACCTGTCCTACCAGCTGGCTTTTCTTCAACTGTAGAAAACAAAGGACATTGATATATTTCTAAAACAGGATTCTAATTAACAGCTAATCTGAACAAGATACCTGTATCAAAAAAAGAGAATTAAGGTCAGGAAGTTCCACAAGTGACTAAACTTATAGAACATGGTATACCCAACAACCAATTCTTTAGTTTTATTCTTCTCCATCTTCAACTTTGGAGGACCTCACTAAGGGCTCGAATACATTTTTCAGCATAGCTGTACTGATATGCAAAAAAATCATATCATGGGATTAGGTATTCTACTACAATAGAAGCCACTTAATTGCACCTCAGATAAACGCACATTCCATTCAACTGCACCGAATCCCAAAAGCCCAAACCGGTTCCCATTCACTGCATTGTTAGTGACTCCGCATATCTGCACGGTGCATCGTCACTAATGCCGGATAACTGCACCAATTTTTTGCAAAAATCCTCGACAAGTAAAAGGTGCGCTAAAAATTGGCAAACGCGGTACAAATGAGCTGATAAGTGCCTATGTAGAGGCACAATACCGCCAATATGTTAAAATTGTTTTTAAATGGTGGTCTCCATTGACAATCACGTTGATAGCGATTGCATGGGAGGTCCGGGGCCGGTCATGGGGCGAGTCGTCACCATTTGGCAGACAGCATGCTGTACTCAATAAAGATTGGTCTCTTAACCTGTACACTGTCTTATGACTGTGAATGTATTTAAGTTCGCGGGGATTTGATTTCGCGTTAAGGATGACATGGGGTGTTGTTGGCGGTTTTAGGTTCGCGGCAGCGCTTAATAATAATATTCACATACTGCTGCAATAATAAAAGACCGGCGTCTTAACGTACATCTAGTCGTAGTTCTCAGATCTAGTCGGAAACTGCACAGCGACCCGGCAAGGGCTACAGACGCCTGGACGGACATAGCAGTCGCTTTTGGCGGTGAGGTGCTGACATGATCATTTGTCGCATTATTTTATGGCAGAGCTGAATCCACGTCCTAGAAACTTTTTACATTCACTCGAAGGAAGTTTACGCGGGTTTGGCTCTGCTATAAGGAGAATGATCTGTCACTGATCTAAGTCATCTGACCATATCTACCCACTGGATACGTAGTACAACTTACATTGTACAGTAATTCACTACCATGATGTACCCAGTCTAATCTGTCCAAACACGACAGGGGCCTCTCTGGCGCTTACTGATTTCAATCACTGTGTCCTGAGATGTCTTTCCTGAGAATTTGAAATTTGCTGTTTTAATACATAAACGTGGCCCTAACAAGAGGTGGAATCTACGGTGTTACTGCACTGTACCTGTATAACGAAAGCTTTCTAACATCTAAATGCGTACAGCACACTGAGGTTTATAAACTATTCACCTCTTGTATGATACAGTGTACTACCGGTCCAGCTGGGCAATTTCGCATAATTGCAACAGCCGGATAATTGCACCAAATACGCTCAGCCTGGCTAGCCTGGGTGCCATCCTATTTCTACTGGGGCTCCTACACTCGCTTCCCTCAAATGTTTTGAGGGAAGCGAGTGTAGGAGCCCCGGTAGAAATAGGATGGCACCCAGGCTACAGCCTGGCAAATGGGGTGTGCAGTTAAGCGGATTCTACTGTACATTACTATCAGTTTCCTTATTTTTGCTGGTATGCCTAAACACCTCACCTGACCTCATCCGACCTCCCCCGACCTCATCTGAGTCTAAAATACAGTGTATACGGGGTAGGGACATTATTTGACGTTCTGGATACTTTGAATATGCAATTATGAATGCAAAACAAGCAGCAAACTCTAAGTATTTACCAGTTTTTATAAGTTACTCCGCTCGTTTCCAAGATATAAGATTTCTGGCCGCCATATTCAATCATGCCACTCTTGGGGTCTACATGGAGAAGTTCTTCATACCTTTTTTATTTAATTTTGTCCGACAGGACGATAAGAGGGTGGGTACTAATTACATTTAGTGTGTGGAGGAATGTTATGTTTACAGCTACAGATGAGAGTAGATTAATTTCGACTGTTGGATCGGTAAATGAAAGTATTGGGACAGCGAGGAGAACATTATGCTGACTGTTGCACAGGTAAACTGACGACAGTGTTTGTTGGAGTCAGCATCATGGCGTGGGGCAGAGTAAAAACCAGGCTAATAACCTAAGCAACCTTGATGTCAAGATATAGACACCATTTTCCATTCAGTCACAATTCTTAGATCCTTACCTCTGCAATATAAGACTGAGTGCAAGATGATAATGTAAGTCCTGAATGAGAGTCATTTCAGACCACCTCCAGGATGCAGGAATACAGAGGATAGAATGGCCCTCCTGCTTCCCAGATCTCAACACAATTGAACAACTCTGTATTCACTGAACTTGGGTGAACTGTGAATGCAAGAATGATCAACAGAACCATACGACCTGTGCACGACGACTCCTTGGCCAGGGATTGCGTAACAAAACTGCTGACAAGCATGAGGAGGATGTGTCGGGCTATGGTGACAGTGCATGCATGGCTTAAGTACTCAGTATTAAGCCACCTTCATCATAACTGAGGCTCCTTGACGCAATTTTTGTTGTTGATGAAGATTTACTTTGTTATCGAAGTTTCTTACTACCCTTGTACACCAGCTATGTGCTACCAGCAAAAGAAAAAAATCCAGAATTGAGCGTTTGACTTTAGTAGGGTAACCTGGGCACTTTTTTTAGGTGACCCGCTGGTATAAGCAGGTCTGGTGCCCGGTCCATTAATTTACAACCATAATAAGTTTGCTATCATCGGAAGAAAAAAATCACACAAGCTTTTAATGATATATAATTAATTGAATTTGATGAAGAAACAACGGAGATATGATTGACTAAAGTTAATTTTCCAAACTTTTTTGTGCCGAGTGTAAAACCTTGTTGCAGTAGAGTTAAGGGTATGTGGGACATGCTATAAAAACACATTTCCTAATATCCTCTGTTGTGTATGTCTGTCATATGGCGCCACAATATGAATGTCCTTCTTATGCTACAAACAGTAACACTGTTTATACCAACACACCTTTTTGGACTCAGCAACCAATGATCCACCAGGAGGCAGGATCTCCTCCTTCTGCAGGTGGGACATCAGCTCCTCAACAGTGCTGCCCTCTCCTACATCCACACACTTGGTCCTCCCATCCAGGTCTTTGATGAACACCTGATGTGTCCTTCACAAAAGAATTTCAAGGATAAGTTTGTGCTCAGTACATGAATTATAATCCACTAAGCAGTCCCTCAAAATTGAACAAAGTGGAAAAATTGAAATGCTGACTGAGCTGCTGATACTGCAACTTATGGCTCATACAGAATTGTAGGACTTTGCATATACTATTTTATCTAGTAGATTATGATTTTATCTGATGTGAAAGTATTGTAATAAGTGTAAGTACTGTATCTACTAGTATAACTATGTACCTGATACAGTCTTCATCCTTCCTGCTGGTGTCTGTTCGGGCCAACAACTGCAGTTCTTGAAGACTATTGAATCAAAATTTTCTGTTAGTAACAACTTGCCACTCCTTGAACTACCATTAGCTAAAGCAAGTAGAAGAATGTTTATAATATAAATAACAATGATGATGTTTGTTTTTCATCTCACTTTCATGATTAACAAAATCATTTTTTTTAGTTACATCGGTATCAATGTATATCAAAACAAAAGATTAGACTGGCTCTCTACATCACTTACCACCAAACTGGGAAACCCCAAATTATAAACTACACATGGGAGGATAATGGAATGTAGGTCAAACGAGTCATAAATCAATCTACAGAGCACATCGCACGAGTCTATTGTATCATCGTGTGACCAGCACGAGAATGAACGACATAACAAAAGGGTGCTAATCTCGGCGCTTTCAGAATTATTTGCTTCTTTAACAATTGACATGCTTTTACTAATTTGTGACAAAAGACCAATCGTTTAAAACTATTACCACCTTACTTCTGATTGTCACCAAGAAAGAAACTCACCTCATGTCAGCCTCGCGCCCGGGCTCGTCACCGCCGCATCCTTCTGCCACGTTAGATGAACACGAACGGCTCGGGCTAGGCCGAGCCAGAAAAGACCCCATCTGTCGCTTTCCGGTTTTGAGAATTATACCGCCAAAAGTTAATATACAGCTGACCAAAAAACTTCACAGAGCATACCAACTCCCGTCCAGCCGTCGTGTGGAACTTCTATCCAATGTGCAAGCCATCAGTGGCGTGGCGGGAACACGACAGGCAAACGTAAAATTCCTTTACTGTGATCATCACATACTTGAGCGCAAAAATCTTGTCTTGATAGTTGTATTAATTAAGTTGGGGTTACCAAAAATTAATTGTCTTTAATACTATCGAATAGACTAGATATGTCAGAATGTTTACCATTTTTATTTGTCGTTTGCTTTGCTTTTGGATGAAGAAGGGATAATGTTTCTGTAACGGGCCGGGAAGAAAGGTCTGGTTTAAGTTACAGGGAGGTGGACGACGAAACCATAAATTGTAAGGGTGAGATTAGGGGCCATTCATTTTCTAACTCATTTATTCTTAAGGAAATAATCTTTGTAGACGACAAAACACCCTCCCATTAAACTGTAAAAGCTGAGAGAGCATAGCAATGTCAAGCGTTGTTCAGAAGTGATTTGGAATGGGACCTTTTTATACTACATGAGATCGCGCGATATGGCAACGTTACAGCATGTTGGTATAACCCTAGCTGTTGACAACTGTGTGACTATCCCCTGAGACCCGGTACAGGCTGCTGATTGGCTCGGTATGTCGTCAGCAGAACAGCGTGCCACTTTCGGCGCCAAGTGCAAACGGTCTGACTCTCTGTAGCGCCAGAACACCGGTAGGAAGATGGCTGGTCGGCGATCTCTAGCTCTGTCATTTGGAGGCGGCCTGAGTTTTCGAAAACGGGACGATAGTGGTACGAATTCCCAGGGAAGCGGCAGCGAGCTCGAGGGCGGCGATTCTCCGGACGTTGGCAGAGAAAGTGAAGCAAGCCAGAGGGAAAGTGTGAATATCCAAGGTTCTCCTGGGCAATCTAACCCCCACCCCCCCACCAGTACACCAAATGGGTCCCCACGAAATGGGAGAAGACAAGATCTCCTGGCTCCGGTAAGTGTTTATCCAACTAATTTGTGCTTCGTTGGTGTATGTGTCTATTGGTATGTGTGAAGTTTGTGTGTGTCTCTGTGTTGTAATCTCAGAGTCAGATCTCTGAAAAAGTGATTTACCTGATCGACAAAAAACGCAAATTATGGCGCCATTTTTTGTCTGAAAGAAGTTATGATAGTGAAAGTCGTAAAATACACGCAACATGACTTTTACTTTTGTATCAAACTTGGGCCATTGTAGCCTGGATGCCAGATTGTTTCCAGGGCCTACACAGGCCAGCTCCTCGGCTCATGGGCCAACATACCCCCAAGGAAAATATTGCACAGCAGGTCTCCAGAGTTAGGCTCTGAAACGATATCTGTCGTTCTCCCACATACCATGCGCGGGGTAAATAACTACCATGTGGACCTCCTGGTGACTCATGACTCGCTGTATTACGCCCTCAGTATGTAGCTAGTTACAATAATACTGTTCATGTTTATTTCAAAGAAAAACGGAAGTCAAACTTAGGTATGGTCAGAAAAGATTTAGAATTATGTAATCTGCAATATTATCCTGATTTCAATTCACTGTACCTTCGGGGTGCATTCTAAGTATTATCTGTATTCCTACAATCCTTACTGAATACATATAAATTTTACAGAATGTCATACAGTCCACTATAAATAAACATACAATCCTTTATTTGGAATTCATACAATCCTTTTCGGGACTCATACATGTTTTATGAAATACATACAATCCTTACCAATTTGTTGGACTAGTGCCTGGCAGAGTCGTGTTAGCAACTCCATTACATTAACAGACAACTAGCTATAGGGTAGGAGTGTTCAAGAAGTCCAGTTTAAGGCATTTCTATAGTACAGGCTAAAGCATCTCGATGCAGGCCAAAGTATCAAAATAATACTGCCATTTTAAATCTCTAATGTCAGGGTTGGGACTGACCATTTTAGAATAGGGTCCTCAGATGCCTGAAAATGTATTTTTTTGTACCAAATCTGAACGTACTGTCTCATCAATGTAAGATTTCACTTGCATTTGGTCAGTGATGGTCTTCTACATGACCAAGGGCAAATGCCTGTATTAGTGACCCTTGTCTAGAACATTTTTTTGGGGGGGGATGGAATGTCGGTAACATTACACCTATGTATGATTATTGAATGATTTGATAGCCAAGGTAGCCACTGAATGAGCTTCATACTTTGCTACGTTTGCTATTGAATTCAAACTAAGAAAAATGCCAAAAGTATCTTAGTATTGATCATACTGTTTTAATTTTTTTGTTAAGAAATATCACTAATATAAAGATATTCCAAGTCCCTACTGTTGCCCTGTTTCTATACGTGTAAACACTTATGACAGGTGAGAAATTAAGAAAGCACTATTTTGACTGGTTACGTATGTTTCTAAATAATCTCTTTTTATATCTAGCACACAGTGCCAAAAGCTGACAGAACAGCACTCAGCAGACAGCTGACGGAGGTTCTGGCCAACCAGCAGCAAATTTTGAGGCGTATGGCCAAAGTTGAGGGCATGGTCGAGGATATGCAAAAAGCGAAACAGCGTGCTCAAGGAGCTGGGGAGAAGCAGGGGAAACTGGAGGTACCCAATGATGTCCGAGTAAGTATATAACTTTTCAGTGTACCATCTGATTGGATGATTAGTCAAATGATTACTGATTTCAAGTCTTGTAATAAATACTGTATTTTCCATTTGATAATCAAAATGCAATAGAGGGAAAAACAGGTTCATGGGCACCTTTACAAGTTGCCTCACACACTAGAAACAACATCAATAATGACAATATTATACAATACACAATCAATTATATCTACAAAATGTAGGTGTACCCATTTTCTCCTGACATAGTTTATCATTTATTTTCGTCTTTAGCGACCATGTAATAACATTCTTTGTAGTATGCAGTTTGTGTCGTACGTCCTGCTTTCATTTTCCCTTTCTGTATGTCATCGCTCTTTTAAGAGATGAAGAAGTTGGTTTGTGCATATAACACTTTGATCGTCATCATATCTTATCGCTCCACTGTTGTATCCGCTGACGGGCAGTCTGGTTGGCCTCTCGTAGGTCATCGTCAGTGCATGTAGTGCCAAGTCTTTGATGTTCCATGGTTAGAAGATCAATTATTCTAAAGTAATGTTCAAATTTTTGCTGCAATGTCAGTGTAGAAAACTGAGTAAAGTTAAGAGGCAAACTTCAAAAATTATGGAAATTTTGTGACACATCCTAAAGAATGTCACACCCATCGCCATGGGCAGGTTTAGTGAAAAGATGGATAAGTACAGAAAAACTATCTGAATTCTAAATTTATGTAGTCCATATCTCTGTTCTATTGTTGCAGAGCTTGGTCAGACAAGGGTATGAGCTTGCCATCAACAATGACGGCAAGGAGAAATGGAACCTGGCCAAAGGAATGAAGTAAGTATAGCATGGGAATGTCCCCTGCTAGCAGTCCACCCAATAATAGACTGGGGTCATCATGTTTTTGGTGGTGTCCGACGGGTAACCATAAACACAGCATTTATTTTCTTTAAGGCTCTAGCGGCAATTTCAAGAAGAGAGTAGATGTTAAGTGTTTTAGAAGAATATCTAGTTTCAAACTTACTTTTACAAATACTTTTAATTAGAGCTGTGTACCTAAAACCTGTACCTGTATACTTGTTAAGGTACAGGTCCGGACCTGAACATCTACTGTACCTGTACATGTACCTAGACAAACTAGACACCATTTTGTAGACTAAAGGTAGGTAAATCGCTTGACAGAGATGACAATTTTGATAACCTCACAATTAAAAATGAAGAAAACTTGCTTATAGACTTCTTTTGAGATTCGTATACATAAATCCTCAAACAAAAATGACAGCTTACCACTAAAAAGACAGTTAGCTCCATGTTTAACTTGCAGATAATTAACCAAACTTGTTCAGGTACATGTACAGGTCCGGACCTGGACCAAAACCCCTGTACCAAAACCCCTGTACCCTACCTGTACCTGAATTTTTGTTTAGGTACACAGCCCTACTTTTAATGCAAATTTCAGTCCCTTCTGTTTTCAGGAACTTTTATGATATTGAGATATCAGAATCATCATGTTTTTGATTACTGCTTTCAAATATAAAATGTAAGCTGAACCATATCATTATATCACTCTATTGTGTTAACTGAAGTATAGATTTTGTTGGCACAACTTTTCTGACATGATGAATTGACCTTTCATTTTGGCTTTGCTCTTGTATTAGATTTTCTTACTTGTTAGGTTGACCGTTTCAGCAAATATCATTCTACAGTTGGAACGATGAAACTTAGCACATTTTGATGTTACCTTTTACAGAGCTACCTCAGCTGTGAACAGTGAGACAACGAAAGCTGTCCATGATTATGTGCAGGGTCTACTTCTTGACTATGGAGACAAGCTTCCTGTTGTGAAAGGTGCAGTAGCACTTCATGGATATACTTAAGATAATATTTTGGTATCATAGCTGCTGGGGACAGGCTTTTTAGCAAATGCCCACAAAAGTACGCGCTCCATGAATCTCTCTTTTTTTGGAATATGTTCATGTTGTGGTCCTTTTAATTAATCCTGAGTTTCAAGTTAATTCATTGATCCAAAGTTAGATATAGCGAACTTGACAATTCTTACCTAGCTTTTTTAGCAAAACCCCAGCAAAAATGGCGTTTTAGCGAATGCCCAATAGATCAGCCAAAATATTGGCCATCGTGACATGGGTGCAAAATCTACCACCATAGACATGTTAAAGATGTTTTCCCCTGAATGTGTACTCAGTTCTCGTGCTTCACATGCCTGTCAAGTAACTTTTTTGTTACAGAGTACATGGGAAATCCATGCCGTGGCACTTATACTTTATAGAATAGCCCCCCCCCCAGGATAGTCACGTGACCAGAATTCGCCATATTGGAATGTTTACGTCCGAGGCCGTGTATTTCCCGACATGACTTGAAACTCAGGATTAATTTATGGAAGCACAACTTGAGCATATTCCAATAAATAATTGTGCGGTGCAGTGGGTGTTTGTGGGCATTCGCTAAAAAGCTGGAGTGCTGCTGTGATAGTCATGATCAATAGAGAAATCTTGTATGCTACAAAATGTACTGTTTAAAACAGTTTTGCAGTAATCTGGTGCAATTAGTAACCGATCATTGTGTAATTATATGTACACTGCAGCTTCAGTGGCATCTTTTCAATATTCATAAGCATTGATCTGCTGTGTCACTGGACCGCAGCACTTGGCAACCTCACTGTGACCTAAAGAGGATTTTTGTTGCAAGTATAACTATAAATGTAATGAAAAAAAAAACACAAAAATTTGATTTTTGGTCAATGAAATTTGTTGCGCAGTCTGCCAAATTGCCAACATGCCGTAAGTTAAGGGAGACAGCAGATATTTTGCTCCACACCGCTCCATGTAACAAATTTAAGAGGTTTAATAGGCTTAAATTGAGCAAAAAGTTTTAGGTGTGTCATTAAGAAAATCTGAAATAATTCCTTTTCTATATGCATAATGCAGCTGCAGTGGATACATATTTTGCCACCAAAGCAAGACAGGAGAAGAGGGCAGCAGAAGGCAAGGAAGGGAAGCACAGCAAGGCCTGCAAACGAAATACAAGGAAAACCCACGTAAGTCCTGTGATGAGCATTTAATCAGCCTGTCCAATTACTCTTGAAAGTGTCCATTCCTCCAGAAAAGTGGATGTTCCTTCTTCTCACCAAAAGAAATGTTGTGAGAGGATAGCACCTTAATGGGTTAAGTTGTAATTTGAATGTAAGGTTCCAGCTCGGCTTCTGGCATTGTTGCAAGAATGTAGCCCTAAAGACTAAGTTAGAATGACATCCCATATCCAGCATATGTATCCATTGTTCTCTATGGACCACCTTACTTTAACCCAGGCCCGTTCTCATCTGTCTATTTTGAAAATGAGACTGCTGTCTTGCTGCATTGTATTTAACCACAAAAGGACACAGGGAGCAACAAGATTGATAGCATCCTTGTAACGGCAGCTGACATTGCAATTGTTGTGCTAAATTAAATGTCCTTCAGATTAAGATGGTGAATATATTCTTAGATTGTTAATGTACATGTATGTAAAACCCTCTTTAATTTCTGATAAATACAGCAAATGCCTTATCTGGTGCTGTCCGAAATGACTCAATATAACTCATAAGTTTTTTTTTGTTTTTTTTTTCATCAGAAACTGAACTGTCGCAAGAGGGCGCTGAGGGCGAAGCAGACGTACAACACAAAACGAAAGGAGAAACTGCAGCGTGTACTTTTGGCGAAATATATGTCGTCAGAGGAGTCTGGCGAAGATGACAATGGAGAGAAGATTATTAAGATAAGGGCCATTCCCTGGGAGTCGGATGAATTCACTAAGTACAAAGGTGCACTTGACCATAAGTTCCGTACGTGCATACAGACTGAGCAGGCTAGGCGACAGTCCATGGTTAGGTATCCAGGCCGTCCTTCCACCTCAAATATAAAAAAGCCAGTACTATCAGAACAGGATGCCTGGATTGCCAAGTAAACAATGGTTGCATTTGCGAAGCTAAAAAATAGATTGTACTTTTGTTGGATCTTTATCTTGAAAATATCAAGTCAAATGTTAGTTTGAGAGGAATAAATAGGGTATGAATTATGGAGATTTAAATTGCATACTTAGTTAATAACAAGATGGAGGAACTTCTTTGGAAAAAAATCAGATGAATTTTACTTTGTTTTTTGTTTCTGTCGTTACTGTAGCCTTTGGACATGGTCTCTACATAACCAGATTTCTTGAAGAAAAGTTAATTGAAAATTCAAATGTCCCTTACTGTTCTTTCCAAGCCTGTTCAGTCTGTATGGTTTTTCGTTTGTTAGATAAAGAAGTAGGGAAATTAAGATAGCTGTAGTATCTCACTTGGCCTTTGTCTTAATCCTCCCTCCATTGTCATCAGCATGCTCTGCTGTAATTTTGCCTATATGGAATTTATACAAATCATTGATACTGTTTGTGAGATAACTGGATGTATCATAAAAGATTAAGTGTTGCCTTTGTGTACTTATATGGTAGCTGTATCATAGGTATGTGAAATGCAATATGCTCTAGTGCAACATATTTTTTTCTTGTTACCATTCCAGGTTATGATAATGATTTTGTTTGTTGTGCTTCCTGCACCATACTTCTACAACGTGCCTGAAGAAGGCCTCATACTGTCAGAATCTTACCATGTTAGCATATTGTTTATTAATTCCATATGTATATGTTCCATCCAAGATGACATGCACAGTGCACGTAATGTGCATCTGAACTACTAGTATGATAGGATATTACATTTAGCTGACTTGTTTGTAATTGCTCGTAATGATCCATTTTCACTGTCATGGAAATGATCACATCTTTTGAATGTGTAGTTGAATGTACTACTGCATTACTTTTAGACTTAAGACATAAAAGGATGTCTTGTTGGCAATAGAGCAATCTGTAATTATAGAGGATGATTGGAACTGATGTTTTGCCCAGACTGACTGTAGAATGCTATATGATCACTATACATATTCATATATCCCATGTATGTCTGCAGTGTCATTCAAAATACAGGACTGCCAACCAGTGTGATAACTAGTACTGTTGCTAACTCTTGAAAATATCTCAACCTGTAAACAAACTTTTTTAACATGTTTATTTTTATTGATGTTATTTGAAAACTTGTTTCTGGTAACTTATAAATCAATAAATGCTTGTCAATTAAACCAAAATCCCTTGTGGTGATTATTACATACAGGTTTTGAATATCAACTGAGTAGTGTGGTCGTATTCGTTGTAGCCAACCATAAAAATCCGGTGAGTGGATAAATCAAAATTACGTTGGTAAAGCCAGGTAAATGTAGTGGTAAATTAAGGATATACACCGGTAAAGTCGATCACAGAAACCCGCGTTAAAGATGGGTAAATGCCGCTAAATCCTAGAAATAGCATGGGCTTGGTAAAGGCGGGTATATGCAGTGGTAAATAGAGACTGGTTAAGTCGTATTTACTCAAGCATTAAATATGGGTAAATGCCAGTAAGTCTGAGAAATAACGCGTATCGGTAAATCTCGGTAGATACGCATTTACACAAACTCGGTAAATGTGGGTAAATAAGGCAAACATTACCAGCTATACCATGCCAATAAATGTTAGGTAAATTTGCACATTTACCAATCGGTAAATGTTGATAAATCTTTGGTAAATGCAACCTTTACCCGGCTATATATTGCGTTTACCTTTCTGGTAAATCCGACTTTTCGTGCAGTGTTCGGATGCAGAGGACCCACTGCAGAGAGCGGTATATTCATTGCAGATGTCTTATTTGCAAGACTCAATCTTTTAGGCCACTTTAGATAGCCCTGTCCATGGCCATGTCTTCAACAATATTCAATAATTGAGATACTGTAACCTCACAAAACATCGCTGCCTACAACTGACCATTTGTCATGAAACATGATTATGATGCCTCTTGATATCAATGCATCCATACAGATATGAGGTTGCCATAGGAACCACCCCAGGAGGTGGTCAATTGAGGCCATTTTCGGAGGTTTCGAACGGCTGCTCTGTCACTATCACTGGACTGGACCTGGCAGACATCAGACAGGTCTGCTTTCAAACTGTTAGTCCATATTGCAAAATTGATTCAGACTTCATTTGTATTTGTATTACATGAAATGCTTGCATTTTTAATGAAATTAATAACATTTAGATGGGTTGGAAGTGGTTCAGTTTCGCCATGGCTATTTTTCAGGTGTATGTGTCTGTGAGGGGAACCAATGCTGCAGGCCTGGCCACTGTGGCAGTGTCTAATGGTGTGTACATCAGCCGGGTCAGCTCAGGTTTAACTCCACTACCTGCACCACATGTCAGAGATGGGCACCTGGCAGAAGACCTGTGAGTATCACAGAAACATACCTCTGTTTCAAACCCAGAAACCGGTGTTTCCCGCCAAAGTGTGGTCATATCGGCTGTATTGAACAGACTCTGTTACAGATACAGAGCCCAAGATCTTAAATCAAGTGCTTAACAGTTACACAATTAGATATTTCATATTCAGTTTAACATATTACTTTGATATCATAACGTAATGTTTCAGTATACTGTTCATCACTAGTTTTACTTAGTATGGATAAACTTACATTGTCAGTATAAGTAGTATATTGGATTAAATTGTATATTTTCCTGTCGTATGTGATGAAAAGATCTGAAAAGGATTAACGGTATGATGTAGTTAAGGATTTAATACCGATATATAATGCTATGTATGATTTAAAGATTCAAAAGGTTAATGTTCAATCTGCATATTTTCCAAGGTGAATGTTATGGGCTTGTTGTGGTAACGTTGATATGTTGGTACATCGCACCAGGGACTACCAGACATCGCTGAATGAGCTCCAGGCTAGCTGGGACTTTAGTGAGGACCCCTGTCCTATTGTACAGTATGAGTGGTCAATAAAGAGGGTGGATGAAACAGTTATCCAGCCTTTTACAGATATACAAGGTAATTTTCAACATGACTATCAGACTATATGACATGTCAAACTGTGGATGGTACACATTTTGGTGCAAACAAAATTCAATTTATCAAATCAGCAAGTTATCTACATATTACACACTGCCCTACACTCCCTAAACTATTTGCCGTCTTCGAGATTATGCCAGTCAAACTATCAATCCAATACTGAAAGATAAATATTTGTATTTGGCCCCGATCCGTTCTAATGCTGATGTACAGTCCCGATATCTTCAATGTTTTTTTCAATGAATATAGCAAAGTCACACAAGTATTTCGGATGTGTTTTGCATGTTATTTCTTTGTAGGAAATACGCATAGTTCTACGGATGGACTACAGATGAAGAGCGGGGAGACGTATTACATCACCGTCAGGGCCACCAATGCGCTGGGAAAGGTACAGATTCAGCGGTCTGATGGTGAGTGGCATAAACCTATCACAGCTATTTTCAGATCTGATATTTTAGTTGATAATAAATGTAATAACACATTCATTCTGCCCCGAGACCTGGGAACTGTTGTGTTTTTGCTTGCTTAGTAATTGTTTAATGCCCACCTCCTTAAAAATATATTACACAACATTGTCTTTTAAATCATCATGCATCTTGGACATAATCTGGATTATGCTAATCAGAACTCCTTTGTCTCATAATTAATGAGAAATATTTCAGATGGGTATGATATCCTTGTTAGATGCAGTCACATGACATGAACTTCGATATGGTTAAAACATTCTTCTCCAGTGAGTACTTTCTTATACACAGGGATCACTATTGAGGCTGAAGCACTGGTGCCAGGAGTCGTGTTTGGTGGACCCATTACAGGCTTCCACATACCTTATCAGGTGTCCACTACTGAGATATCTGCAAATTGGAACTACTTTGGGACAGAAAGGAACAACTTAGAGGGAAAGGCAACAGGTATTCAAAGATTGTCACATTTCGAGTTTAAGAATGAAAGTCAGAGTGAAAACAAACGTTATTGTTCTAACTCTGTAGAAGAAAAAGGAGGATGGTGATAACGGCAATGATAAAGTACAAGAGCTTTGAACCTTGTTGCTCATTGTGTATATACTATGTTACAGCTATGCAATATTCTACATCATACCTTCAATTGTTTCTTGATTTTCCTTTTAAAACTTATTTTGAAAAAAAGTGTTTGAGCTATGCCATTGCCATTTAGTGAATAGACTTTCTATGGGATGGCTAGGTTTGATTTGCATTTACATTGAGAGATTCAACCTTGTTAGCTACATCAGATTACATGTAAGATATTTTATAGGCAATGAAGAAGTAAAGACCGATGAAAAGCAGCACCAGGCAGTTGCCTACTATGAGGTTGCTGTTGGAACTGACCGGACATACCCGAATACCAGAGACAACATAGTGGAGTTCACCAATGCGGGGCTGAACAAGACCTGGACCTTCCACCACCTGAACCTGGAACAATCAGGATTTTACTACATAACTGTGAGAGCATACAGTACTAGTAATGCCATGGTAGAGGTGACATCCAATGGCATTCAAGTGGGGTTTGAAGTTGGTGTCACAGGTAAGGACTTCCATAACTTCTAATGTAATTATTTTAGCAGTCTGGCTGATGGCCCAAAGAAAGTTTTCCTGTCCACTAGGCCACAGTAAGCTCGTGCTTTCTTTATAAATATTTGAACACTTCAAGAATTTGTCAGTCAAGTTTGACATCAAATATGTGGACTGCCGTTGCATTATGCTACTACATTGTTGCAAATGTTTTTAATAATACCTTCTGACTAGTGGATGTCCGCAGTGGTTTGCCTTTGTATTTTTTTTAATCATTAAGTAAAATAAATGATGAGTCAATCAATAATCTGCCTTATTTTCTATGCAGCTGGGGAGGTTTTCATTCCTGAGTTTGCTAGGTCATCTACAACACTAACAGTGGAGTGGGCAGGGTTTGAGTCTACTTTGGACATGTACATCTACTACATGGGCATCAGTCATGCACCGCTTCCTGAGGACACCCAATGTGCAGACCTGGTGAGTGTAAATCAAACAGTATATTGAACATTACAGACATCCACTTCCATGTGTATGTTCTTTGATTAGGCCTTGAATGACATATTTGATTATCCATAGATATATTACAATATTCAATAAAGTTTCATCTGCACCATATCAGGATGAACTCAGCGTACAATACCATAGATAAGACAAATGCAAGGAATTTGAATAGTATGGTTAGCCTAGCAATACTTACATTTGGTTTTCCCTAACATTTAGCGGTGATTCCTTTTAAAATAAAATGTAGTCTGCATCACATGTATGAAGATACGTGATGAATACCTAAACACCAGACCTGAACTGGATTTGTAAAAATGTTTAGGTTCAGTTAAAGAAAGACTAAACATCGGGAACCAGTTCCGGACATTCAAATACGACTTTTCGCTTATATTCTTCTATTTGTTATAAACCATCTTAAACCTTTCAATGACCGTGGCATTCGCGCTGCATTGCTGTGTTTGTTATTATTACTGAGTGTTTGTGTTTACCATTGAATGTATATAATTTTGCATGTAAGTTTTTCAAATTGCCTGTAAAATTTATGCCAACATTCAATCTTACACGTAACCGAAAATCAGTATATCTCGCTCACATATGCCATGGGTTCAGGTTCGGGCTCATATATGTCTGTAGGCATGAATCCAGACCTGTATCTGAAAATAAGTTTAGGTGCAGAGAACTGATAAAAAATCTGCAACGATTGAGCACAAAACTACAAGCACATACAATTACATGACTTCTTTTCATTGCGACTCTGTGTGATCTAACTTTTACATGTTATGACACCAGAACCTGAGACAATCTCTAGACAATGCCGACGCCCCAATTTCTGTGAGAAACAAACTTTTTGATGCGTGCGTTAAACCCATTAATCTCTACGGCTCTGAAATATGGGGCTCGTTCAAAAGTTCAAATTCCTGTCCAATTGAATCCGTTCATTTAAAATTCTGCAAAAAAATCATTACGTGTACCAAAATCTGCTTGCAGCCTAGCTGCAAGGGCGGAATTAGGAAGATACCCCATACAAGTGGAGGCTTCGCTAAATGCCGTCAAATATTTTCTTAGACTTCGCCAAAATGTGCCAGCCGACAGTTTTCAAGCAGATGCTTTCTACTGTCAGTTAGATCTAGAGAAATCTGGTGTTAAATGTTGGGCGACAGGAATACGTAAGTCTTTAGAGGAGAGCGGGTTTGCTTTCTTATGGCATCTTCCAATTTCATATAATACAAATACGTTACAAATCGTTAGATCCATTGGCCAGCGGATAAAAGACATTTACTTCCAAACGTTTCTAAAAGAAATACATAACGACAACAAAGGTGGGGCTGCCAAAAATAAGTTAAGATCATATAGATTATTCAAAACAACTTATAATGAAGAAAAATATCTAAGTAATGCAAATATGAGGGTTAGGAATACAGTCACAAGACTAAGAATCAGCTGCCACAAACTACATATTGAAACGGGAAGACATACCCGCACTCCTCTAGAACAACGATTATGTAAACATTGTAATTTGAATAGAATAGAAAACGAATGTCATTTTGTGGTAGAATGTGGATTATATACCAAAGAAAGAAATGAACTGTATAAGCTTGTCGAAAACTTATTTCCCTGCTTCACACATTTAAGCACTGTACAAACATTCATATTCCTAATGCGACTAGACAAACCTCCCATTGAAAAACACGTCTGTTCTTTTATATCTACTATAACTGAAAAGCGAGGAGAAGTAGAATTTATCTAATGATAGTTATATTCTTTTTGTATCCATTAACTGTACTTGTTGTTTTGTTTTGTTGTGACCTGTACTTAGCCAAGTGTGGCAGAAATGTGCAATAAAGGTCTTCGTTCATTAATGTGTGCGTGATCGTGAATGATTTTAATGTTTCCTTTGCCAATGCATTCACTTTTTTGGGGACCTTCTAGTTATATGACATTTGCATAATACTGTAGAACATGTGTTCTAACTATGTCATAGTAAAGATTAAGTATAACGTGGAGAAAAGAGGGCTGGTACTTAAAGTTGCAACTGATTATCTTCCTAAAACTATGTCGGACGCTATTTTATGTTGATTATCCAGTTCTGCATTCAAACGTCTTTTTAACCTCTTTAGATCGATGATGAAAGCGAAGTACACGCAATGTTTGGTATATTGCCTATCAGCCTGATGGAGAAAGATACCTTCTACATAGCTCAGGAGCTATCCATGGATTACAACAACACATATTATGTTACTGTGGTGGGGGTCGATGAAGCAGGTTAGTTTCCTTATTTGATTTTTTTCTTCACTTTTATCAGTTACGAGTTTTAAATACTCCCTCAGGCTCCGACTGTTTCTCCATTTTCTAAGTTGAGTTTGTGCCTAGTGCCAAAGATGTAAGAAATGTAATCCATGGTTCTAATTAGGGTGAAAAGAGAACACTGCATCTAAAACTTCTTCAACCTGAAATTTGAATTCCTAAATGTTTAAATGGATTTATATTGATTTTTTAGAAATTTTTCTGGTACAGTCGTCATAATGTCAATTTTCTATCTCTAACTTTATAGATGGTGCGTAAGTGATTTATTTACAGATGTACGCAACCAGAAGTTCATCATGCAAATGAAGGCTTTATTTGTATAAGTGATGGGGAAAGTTTATAACTACATAAATGATGGGGATTTCGTACATGTCTCGTGTAAGTTAGTCAAAGGTGAACATCACCATGCATAGCCACTCTGGCATCCATCAAAGTTTTGTCTTCCTCTGCACAGGTGAATGTAACATGACCACCTCCTCCTTCCTTGTGGACCTGACTAACCCAGTAGAAGGACAGGTCAGGGTAGGGCCGCTTTATGAGCAGGTAGGATAGTGAAATTCCTAGTTTTATTTTTTTTGTTTTATGATGGCAGCAAGTTCTTGCCCTTAAGCTAATTTGAAGTGCCTAGTTACACGAACTTCTGTAAGTCTAAAGGATTTGGTCAAGGCAATGACTAAAAACATGCTAGTGATGCGGAAGAAGATGACTAATCTACTTTCAGCCAAGCTTGACATTTTCTTTGGACTTGAGAATCTGCAAGGAAAGTTATGTGTGATTCTAGTTTTAAGTTTTATTTTCAGATCTTATTGTCACTAGTAGGTAGTAGATGTTACCCGAAACGACTGACTGTTTCCAAAGTCATATTCAGTTGCTTGAGTTTCATTACCTGGATGTCAAACCGTCATCAATGTATTCACGTTACAATTTCTGGTTTTCCATGTCTGAAAAAATAGACAATGGAAGCAAACGTTAAGTTAGACCTTATCTATGTTTACAGCCTGTAACAGCAACCTATGACTGTCATTTGTAAATCAATGGTAATTATATCATAGATAACGATGATTGTCTTTACTGTTTTGTAGGAACTGGCATATGTTGTGACCAAGGAGAGCATCACAGTTCACTGGGAAGGTTACCATGACCCTGAGAGCGATCTCTCCGATTTTGAACTGGTTCTCTATTCTGCCAAGTCCTGTGCAGTTTCAGATGAGAATGTCATGTCTGAGATATCACATGTCACCGTGAACAGTAGTTACCCATCCTACACTTTCTTGGGGCTCACATTGCAGGTTTGTTACAAAAATGATTTGCTCTTCAGTTCAACTCTTTGCTTGGATATTCACATAAAAATTGACTAACTTTCTTTATAAATCATAAATAATGATGTAAAATGAACATTATGGAAAGCATGATAATCAATTAACAGTGCAGTTATTACCAACCTTTCGGAAAATTGTCTTACAAAATTTGTAGAAAGGAACAGGAGTCATGTATTTTCTTTTATTGTATTTTTTAATACTTTTACTTAAATTGTTTAACTGCGATGATGATGTTCACCTGTAATCGAGAATGAAGGAAATATATCATACTGCATACATTTCAAATTTTTTTTCCTATTTCGCTTCATATTCGGAACAAGTTATAACCACCACATAAATTATGCCACGTCGTTTCATTATGTTGTTGCTTTTGAGGAGGAAAACTCATTGGATATTTTTTCTTGAAAACGAACTACGCTGTCTGTTCCATTAGGAAAATACTCCCTATTTCGTTGAGCTGGCCGCTTTCAACAAAGCTGGTAGACGAACGAGCACTCGTTCTGTACCTGTCATCTATGACGTGCAAGAGATCACTGCTGGTGACGTTCATACTGGTCTGGACTTTCTTCAGGATGTCACCTTCATCGGAAGCACAACAACAGTTGAAGGTTCTGATCCATGGACAAAAATGACTTTACATTGCACTTTACACCGTGTTGACATTTTTGCTGAACAATATTTATGTATGTCGCAATACGTTTGGGACCGCAATGTTAGTGATATCTTGCTGCAATCATTATTGCCACGAAGAATGGGACAAGGTCACCGAAACGTCGTCCGTTATATGTTACTTCTTGGTTGTGTATATTAGAACATTGTGAGTCTGTCAGTCGCCAATTGCAACCTGATGAAAAAATTGTTTGTCAGGGTATAAGACTTACATCATTCAATGTGTCAGGAAATGTCAACATATTGACTAAAACTGTGTGTATTGCTAACAGTTAACAAGTTGTATCTCTTGAAAGGGAGTGTCCTGCACCTGGCAGACCCCAGTAATGACAACAAGGGATGTCCTCACACACCTTCCCTCTTTACTGATGTTGAATGGTCTACAGTTAAAACAACAAGCTTCTGGGGGCTTGCAGAAGATTGGGACATTGTATTTCGGCCCAAACAGGTAAGGCAGTACCTTCACAACTATATGCCTCAATCAAAGAGGTTGAAAATGACATTTCTGTTGCTACTGTTGGTTTAAATGCTTTTAAGGAGGTGCATTTTCCGGCGGGATACGAGGGAATTCCAACCTCATACAAACAACTGTACATTATCTACATGTGATGTACGTGGCAGACCGAGGAAAGCCGTTCTGCTCGGTTTTGAAGTTTCTGGAGATTGTCAGAGAGAGGTTTCTCACAGTTGGTCCATAAAGTATCACAATACTCAATCTTTGGAAGAACCATGTAGTTAAACAGCATGGACAGTGTCTTAGGTGGTAAAATGGAAAATAAACGTCTTAATATTGCACAGTTTGTTGATGTGTATGCTCCATGGTAGACAGTGGTCAATTAACAAACCAAACACCTAGATATGCAAAAGTTGCCTTAATACCGTGATGCGCCGTTTGATCTTTGCAGGTTGTTCCATCTGAGGACGGTCGTGGTGTTGTGATAACCATGGAGAGAGATGTCCAGTCTCCACAGATTTTCTCTGGTGCCATATACAGGAATGCTGACATACGGAAGGGTGGCACATATAAGGTATCGTCAGGGGGCATTCCTATTCAGTAGCTAGGTACCCTATTATAACTAAGAGTGATTTAACCAGGTATCAATAATTTGAACAATGTTCACATTTAATACATGGCTTTACATGTAAAGATTATGTTGAATATCTTTTGTTTCTTTTTTGAAATTGGCTCTTAGAGTGAATAATACAACCTTTATTTGTCTGATCATTGAAGACTATAACAGCTATATTCATGAAATACTTTCAAGAAGACCAACGTTAGTAGTTCTTTGGGCCGCATTATAACTTGAAAATGACAGTGTCCGGTTTTTGAGAAAAAACTATCTTTATTCTTTTACAACAAGAAAAGTCATAACTTTTTACATTAAGTGTAGTGAGGCCATGTTGATTCGATAATATGGATAACATCCGCGTGCGCATTAATTTTCGTCTGCCCCCCCCCCAAGAAAGGTTTCGACCATACTCTAAATTATACAAAGTAGATGCAAAATCAACAGATATATGCCATAGATTGCAAACAAGATCGGAAAACGGATACTAGAATGCTATAGTAAATTCCAAAGTTAAAGAAGAAAAAAAAAGTCAAAGAACTAAAATTAAGAATGTATTTTTCGGTATACCATACTTTGTGTGTTTAGTCCTTTTCTTGAACTTCCTGAATCTTACTGACAACTAAGATTGTATAATGAAGACGACTTTTTTTGCCAAACTTATGTTGTTGTTGTTTTGCGGGCTCGCATCAGTTTTGGGGTTTCCAAAGGATGTCATCCGTATTATCGAATCAACATGGCCTAAGGTTAGGATGCCAGTCCACATGTTTAGTAAGAAGTGCGGTAACTTAAAAAATGATCCTCATCAGTTTTTGATCCGAATTCCCCAGGTGGACATCAGGACAGTAGCCTCGGACTTTTCCGCCATCACAGCTGTTGTATTCTGGGACGGCCCGGATGGGACTGTCGGGGACTTCGATGTGTGTCTCTACTGCTGCCAGAATACTAACGATCAGTTTTACCTGGTACTGAGGAAACTTCTTACTTTATTCATTTCTTATCTAGGGATGTTCAACAAAAATTGAAAATAGTTAGTGTAAACTCCACATCATCTCAACCATTAATATGATACCACACTTTAGGCATACTCTAATCTAGCTAAGATTATCAAAACGTAATGGTAATTCATACAATATGCGCTTAGAAAAATATGCACAACTATATGCTTAAAAAATTACACTGTAGTTTTCAATAAGCAAAACCCCACCACATGTTTAGAATGCAATCATTAGATCATTGACAATCCATTTTATTTGGATTTGAATGTTAAGTTCTTCCAACACAACTAGACCAGCCAACATATCAAAAATAACTGACGATATAATTCCTAAGTATCTATTGAAAGAGCTTCCCCATGGTATGACATTTGATGGTGCCATTTTTAGAAATTTAATGTCATCTTCTTCGCAGTACATGTGTCCATGTGACTGCTCGATACATCTCGTGCTGCCTACTGATGCGCCAGATAATGTCACTGTGACAGTAGAGACATACACGGAAGAGGTACCGTCAGAAACACAGCAGGATGTGCCGAAGTACGTGGTGTTTGAAGACAAGGTGGAAGGAGAGACATATCAAGGGCATGAAGATGAGATGTTCACAACGCAGTCAGCCTGCGGCATGCAGATCCACACAAATGGAGGTAAATTTAGGATCACATGTCTAAAACAACTGTACTGCTTTAATGACACAATAGGACTCTGTAAAAGTTGACTACTTATGTTCCAAATATCCCTAACTAGGTCTTGGCATTCACTATTTCTGGTCTTATGGCGTTTATATCTATATCTGTACCTTGCGTGTATCATGTTTATGTGCATGTATCCTTTGAAATGATGCTAAGAACACACATATGATAGGGTATTCCTGACATACCATGGAATATCATGTCCTGTAGCTTTGATAGCTTGTCCAACTTTTCATGATAACATTAAGACTATTTTTGTCCATCATCAGTGTTGGATTCAAAAATTGTACTTTGGTGCCGGTACTATGACAACAAGTACCCTGCCAAGTACGAGACAATGGAGAGTCTAAACTTTGACCCTTCAGAAGATTGGCACACATACGAGTTTATCTTCAAGTCAACTTCAAGAGAGGGTCTGGTAGGTCTTTCCTTTGCTCCGAAATTAGCATAGAGTGTTTCTCTGCCATAATTGGTAAACATCTATTCTAATAATAATCTACCTGAATGTTTGCCACAATTGTTCTATACGCAGAGATAAAATATTAAAATATATGAATTACCCTAAAGCAATCTATAAATCTTAGGGCTGATGATAAGTACACCCTTGATAAGTACAATCTATGATTATCATAGGCCCTAAGAAGATACATAACCACGTAGATGTAGTAGAATACATAACATGCAGGACAACGAAGAGGTTTATAATGTATGTGCATAATAAAACTCTTAATGGCTTACTCTTCAGGAGCACTGGAGTCTAGAACTTCTGATTGACAGCCAGACGAAGGCTGTAGTCGCTGGCCTCCCATCCTTCTCTGATGGCACGAAGTTGATCTTCGACCTGTGGAACGGAGACAACACTGTTCCTGAATTAGAATTACAATTTAAACCTCCAACAACAACTGCACTGTTTCGCAATGTTGTGTAGGTTGAAAGTTTTGAATTGCTTTTGAATGCCTATGGATGGCGAATCATTAGTCACTTAGTAGCTAGATCTATGTCAATATTGGGCCTTAATATTCAATACAACATTAATCTCTAGAACCAACTGATAAATCTCATTTTCCTGTGTGTAATACCAAAGGGTACAGTTACACAGAAAGATCAAATGAAGAGCAGCAAAACTATCCATGGTGATGGTATGTGTACATGTCAGTACAACAGTCATCAGCCTTATACTTTAAGGCAGGAACGTTTCAAATTAAATTTTACCACTTGCACCATTGCGGGTGACAGAAAAACGATTTTGCTCCGGGCCCAATGATAACTGTCAACTTTGCAAACTGACCACAGGCTACCCCCAACCAGCGACGTTCCATGCAGACACGGTCGACCATTCCAAGGAAACAAGGCCTCAATCTTACGATATTCAGCAGGCCTTTTTACTGATGATGGCAGCATGGTTTTGCCATTTCAAACGGTAAACTAGTACAGTTACTACATAAGAATTGGTTTCAAGTCGTGTGAATAATATCAATCAGTAATACAAGAAATAGCCACATTTATGTATACTAAGTTCTTTCCTCCAATTCAAAGATAAAATATTATTTGCAGTTTTGTCAGACCTAACAGATTATTACTTAACTGTAAATTGCGAATATTTTAAATTGTGTGAATAAGCGCCAGGTTAGGTTTTGTTTCAAGATTGTATCAGAATGGTAAAAACATTATATGTTTTTCCTCAGGTGGCAGAGCCCTGCATGCCCTGTCTGGACACATGCAGTCACTTTGCCTGTGACCTTGACTGTGAGAGGTCAGAGGTTGTCCTGTACCCTTTCACCTTGTCTGGCCTCGAGCTTTCTGCCACCACAAACGAAAGTGTCAATGGGACAGTTGAGGTCAACCCTATTGCGTATGTCCTGAAAGGTAAAGGACAATATATTTCGACTCCTGTTGGCACACAGTCCAAACAAAATTATCTGTCATTACAATTATTGGTACAATATAGGGATCTGCAACTTGAAAAGAGTCCCCCATTTCCTAAGGAAAAGGTTAATAACACTTTGTATAATACTGTTCAATTTTGAGATTGGGATGGTTTTATCTGTTTTTATTTCTTAAACTTGTTGTGTAAGAGCAAAAAGACAGTAGAGCAGTATATGCTGTGTCTAGATCTTACCAATACTAGACTTCTCAGATGCTATTACCACTACAGTCCGGGCCCTCTCTAGCAACGGCCTGTCTGTGACCTCAAGGTCTTCTGGGTTCTACATCGATGTGACGGCCCCAGTTATGGACATCATCTTCCACATTGATGTTAAGCAGGGTGAACTCGAGCCAGTGAATTTCCAACAGTCTAACTCCACCATCAAAGCTTTCTTCAACTTCATCGACAATGAGAGTGGTGTGAAAGTAAGTAATAGTAATGACAATGCAAAATACTATATTAGACACTGCTCTATAATGCACATCCATGTCCATTGACGTCGAAAAAGTTTCACTTGACTTGTTTCTCAGAAAACTGATCTGGCACCAAACGTTACAGCGGATGTATCCTTTTGGAATATCATATTTGAAAACTCTGAGACATTTAAAGATGTTAAGTGTCACTAGAAAATCAACGTGAAATCAGAGCCTGAAAGAAGTCGTACACTACCTTGAAACACAGTTTTAGGGAGTGCATGAAGTAACGTTAAAGTTTTCCTCTAAGGCCTCTATCTCCGTGTTTTCTTCTTGTTATAATTCTATTCTGCACTATCCAAGAACCAAGAATATACTAAATTGGCTTTGCCTTACCAAAGCATTTTCTTATGAACAGTCCTTGTAGAGAGTGTTGTATCAATGTTCTTATACCGTTTCTCGAAGGAATACTGGTGGGCAATAGGGGCATCTGTGGGATCAACGGACATCCAGAATTTTACTTATGTTGGGCTAAACCAGTCTGCCTCAAACAGTCGGTTAGAAGGCACTTTGCAGAGTAATCTGACATACTACGTCACTGTCAAGGCAATCAACAATGTTGGGTTGTTCGGCATTGGAACCTCTGGCGGTGAGCTTAAACTTAGATTTCTCCAGTTCCTAAGTAAGATATGCATTCTTTTTGTTTCATGGAAACATGTTTTTTTTCTAAAACATGGCATATATTTGTAACCCAAGATAATCTAGTGCACAGGCTAAGGCTTAAACGATTACAATCATCAAGAAATCTGGTCATTTTACAGCAGATTTTACATGTAAACACAGTTTTGTTTGTTAATTAGATAATAATATTTACTAGAACAAATGAAACGATCGTACTAACGTTATGTATTCGGACTTACAGTAAGATGGGATTTTGGGTTTTCGTGTTTGTGAACCGTTCCATCTATTTGAAACCTTGTTCATAATAACATGATGGCGTCATATTTGTCTAACACGGTCATTAGGTGTTCAGTGCCTGTTTGATCCACCCGACATGACTGATGTGAACACTACAGTACCAGGAGCAAAAGGTTTTGATGTGGAGACCAGCCAGGCTGATGCAAAACAGAGCAACAACCCCAAAGTCACTGGTGGAACGTTTTCCAAGCCCTCAGACCCCAGCGTCAGCAGAATTGGTAACTGTCTTGATTTGATTGGACTTTGAAACCTAGTCAGGTACGTTTAGGGATGTACACATAGGACCACTTCCATAAAGATAGTATATATATCGGGTTGGTATATTACTGATTAAAGTTCTCTATTCACAACCAATAGACCGGATTGTAAGCAGTTACACATAACCGCAGTGGATAGTAAACCTAAAAAAACTGACAGACAGCCACCAAAACATCTGTGGTTGTGTTACTCCTTGGTAGCGAATAAAAGACTTTCAATGCGTTTTCGTAAGCAATGAAAAAAATGGAATCAGCCAATCAACTCATAAAGCTGTGTTAGATTCTTCGACACTGTAAAAGCAAACTTGTTGGCTGTATCCCCTCTAGAATACTGCCTGAGCAGCAGAGAAGACCTAACTGACGACATCTTCCCTTGCACTGTCGTTGGTACCAACTCCTCGGGGTCAGTGGAGGTTAAGGATGGTGAAGGCCTGTTGGTGTCAGGTGAAGTAGTGGCCAACCTGACAGACATCAAACCTCCCAATGTCTGCAGTGTCTCCACTTCCACAAGTTCTGGGTCATCCACAAGTAGCTCCAGGTCTATGACCAGTTTTGTGAACTCCAAAACGTCTGACCTCAGCTCTTCTTCAAGATGCAGGTTAGTGAAAACTAGTTTTAACGAGTGGGAATATGACAGGATTCAAATGTGTTGTCCGTCAATTAATTTTACACATCAAGTAGATTAATGAGGAACACAATAAAAAAAGATCAGGCAACTGGATGCATTCTATAAACGGTCAGAGGTTTCAGATTACACCCGATATATTTTTTCAGTCACTGGCCAAAGACAGGGGATGCTAGATAAAACCTATTTGTGGATGTGACTAACTGTGTTAACACAGTACCTTAACATATAGATTTTATCTTATTATATATTAACTATCCTTTCAGCGACAGTGCGGGGTCTAATAGTTCCACGTCTAGTGTCAGCAGGTTTAACATGCCTCCTGGATCGTAAGTATATTGATGTCCTCTCACGCTTTATATCAAGGCCCTGTTTCACATTATATCGAAGTATTTCATGTTTGTATATGCTCCTTGACTTACATTCTAAACAAAACAATTCGAGCGAATGACATTTTTGTCACATTTATGTTCTTTTTACCGATGTCTTGCAGGTGCATGCACCCGACTATTCAGATGTGTAATGAAGCCGGTAGCTGTGCAGCAAAAAAGTTGAATACTATCACCATAATAAGTAAGTATACGGCAATTAATCGATATATACGTCATTAAGATAGACTTGTTCAATGCCAATGAACTTCTTGTATCAGGTTTCAAGAAACTCATAAAACATACAATCTATGTGTCTTTCTTCTTTGATTGGTGACATCCGATCTTATCCCGCAAAAACCTTTAAATCAAAAGCTGGATGCATTGCGGTAAAGACAAAAGGGGAAAAGGTGAAATGATTTAGTTGATATAGTATGGCCATTTACCTTGATATTGTACCATTATCTTTGTTACGTCTTATAAGATGTTTTCCGTATACTTCCAGCTGATGAAGATAAGGCAGTGGCATCTGTGGCAGGGCAAAAACTGTCCTTTGGCAAAACGTCTCTCAATTCCACTCTGTCAGAACGAAGGAAGAAAAGATCGATAGAGGATGACTTTGATGTCAAAGTTGAGTCAAGCACAGGTATATATATAATTTGTAAAAACATATATTTTCTAGAGATATAGGGTCTGATCCAACCAAAACAAGATTGGCAACATAAAAAGATGTTGCCATGACGACGGTGGACTCTGTTAACGTTTTCGTTTTTAGCCCACATGCAAATAAGGACCTCGTATAAATCATATCAGTTGATCACCTTCTCTACCAAAATAACACAAGTTGTCCAATGTATAAAAATCTTGTTTTCACAAAAAAAGATATCGTACCATTTCCTCATAAATTATGTAAATGAGGTCCTCTATGCAAGATTTGTGTCTAATAGTGGCAACATTTACTTAATTTCCAAATGGTGCAAAAATGAAATCCCCATCATTGACCACTATGGATTCTAAGTATTTTGTCATTAATTATGCAAATTAAGTTTTAATTTATATAATTAATAGCGATATTTATCTCTTTCTCAGTTATATATGTCATGTATTTGAGAGTCCTATAATAGAATGCAGCTTATTCATTAACTGTCTTCATTAATTATGCAAATCAGATACTGATTTGCATAATTGCCATGATTATGTTAATCATCACTTAAGCTATCTACACACCAAAAATCATGATGATCCATCATCCCCTTCTTGCGTTATTCTCTTTCAAAGTTTGAGTCAAAATCAGCTCCTGCAGTTCCAAAAAAAGCCGCTAGGGGGTCCAAATCTACAGGAAATATTTTCCTAACAAAGAGCTATCCACCACTTAAAAATCACGACTATAGCATGTTCAAAAGATGAGATTTGAAAAGTGAAAGTTCCCCTGCAGTACCATAGAAAGTCGCTAGGGGGCCCTTAATCCAATCATTACAAGGTCTGCCACAGACCTACCCACCTACAAAATATGAAGACAATACGTCCAGGCATTCTTGAGTTATCGTCCCATGCACAGCACGAAATCGAATATTTAAGCAAACTTTCCGAATGACGGAAACAAGAATTAAAGGTCGGGAAATATTTCAGCAGAGTTTACGGGGCCGTTAATGTCGCTGAAAGTAAGATTTGAGCTTTCCGCAACCTTTCCGCGTTCGTTAACATGAATTAAATGTATGCTATATCTTTCCATGGACTTTAAGCATCCTTATATACATCGTATAGATAAAACATTATGGTACATCAGTAACCAATATTACTCCAAGCAGATATATTATCTGATGGGGACTAATAGTGCCTCAATTTTTAAATTCTTGGAGAAAAGCTGGTATACCCGAAACGGTCTTCGATCTTCAAGATACACCCATTTCCAGTAAACACCAATCCCGCTTAAGTCATTTCTCATAAGTTTCTTTTTTAAACAACGCACCATGCATGTGCACGCACATTGTACGTCTACTTTGTAGCAAAATTAGACATACAGTCCATACCTATCTTCGAGTTGATCTTCTTTTATCCGTGTTTATGCTACAGCTTACAAAAAACAGCAGTTATATTCTAAGGTATCTCCCCCTTTTATGGTTAGGTAGAGAAAAGCTGCCGGAAAGCGGGCGTTTTCCCTTGCAGTTATTTCTATCTTTCCGATATCCTTCCGTTGCATATAGGTTTTGTTTACATAACCCACTCTTATGTTTAGGTAGAGAAAAGCTGCCGGAAAGCGGGCGTTTTCCCTTGCAGTTATTTCTACCTTTCCGACATCCTTCCGTTACCTTTAGGCTCGGTTTACATAGAAGGGGGGAGACCTCCCCCCTTTTATGTTTAGGTAAAGAAAAGCTGTCGGAAAGCGGGCGTTTTCCCTCGCAGTTATTTTTACCTTTCCGACATCCTTCCGATACCTTTAGGCTCGGTTTACATAGAAGGGGGGAGACCTCCCCCTTTTATGTTTAGGTAGAGAAAAGCTGTCGGAAAGCGGGCGTTTTCCCTTGCAGTTATTTCTATCTTTCCGATATCCTTCCGTTGCATATAGGTTTTGTTTACATAACCCACTCTTATGTTTAGGTAGAGAAAAGCTGCCGGAAAGCGGGCGTTTTCCCTCGCAGTTATTTCTATCTTTCCGACATCCTTCCGTTACCTTTAGGCTCGGTTTACATAGAAGGGGGGAGACCTCCCCCCTTTTATGTTTAGGTAGAGAAAAGCTGTCGGAAAGCGGGCGTTTTCCCTCGCAGTTATTTCTACCTGTCCGACATCCTTCCGTTACCTTTAGGCTCAGTTTACATAGAAGGGGGGAGACCTCCCCCCTTTTATGTTTAGGTAAAGAAAAGCTGTCGGAAAGCGGGCGTTTTCCCTTGCATTTATTTCTACCTTTCCGACATCCTTCCGTTACCTTTAGGCTCGGTTTACATAGAAGGGGGGAGACCTCCCCCCTTTTATGTTTAGGTAGAGAAAAGCTGTCGGAAAGCGGGCGTTTTCCCTTGCATTTATTTCTACCTTTCCGACATCCTTCCGTTACCTTTAGGCTCGGTTTACATAGAAGGGGGGAGACCTCCCCCCTTTTATGTTTAGGTAAAGAAAAGCTGTCGGAAAGCGGGCGTTTTCCCTTGCATTTATTTCTACCTTTCCGATATCCTTCCGTTACATATAGGTTCAGTTTGCATAGAAGGGGGCAGACCTCCCCCTTTTATGTTTAGGTAGAGAAAAGCTGTCGAAAAGCCTGCGTTTCCCCTTGCAGTTATTTCTACCTTTCCGATATCCTTCCGTTACATATAGGTTATGTTTGCATAGAAGGGGGGAGACCTCCCCCCTTTTATGTTTAGGTAGAGAACAGCTGTCGGAAAGCGGGCGTTTTCCCTCGCAGTTATTTCTACCTTTCCAATATCCTTCCGTTGCATATAGGTTTTGGTTACATAACCCACTCTTATGTTTAGGTAGAGAAAAGCTGCCGGAAAGCGGGCGTTTTCCCTCGCAGTTATTTCTACCTTTCCAATATCCTTCCGTTACCTTTGGGGTCGGTTTACATAGAAGGGGGAGACCTCCCCCTCTTCTGTTTATGTAGAGAAAAGCTGTCAAAAAGCGGGCGTTTTTCCTCGCAGTTATTTTTACCTTTCCGACATCCTTCCGTTACCTTTAGGCGCGGTTTACTTAGAAGGGGGGAGACCTCCCCCCTTTTATGTTTAGGTAGAGAAAAGCTGTCTGAAAGCGAGCGTTTATCCTCGCCGTTATTTTTACCTTTCCGTTAACCTTCTGTTACCTTTAGGCTGGGTTGACGGTGCTCTCAGTTTTAGAAAACAACGCGGAACATTGAGCTAACAACTCCCCCAGATTGAAAATCTATAGGTCGGCGGGCATACTGTCTTTGGCCGCCGCACAAATTGGCTCAGTCCGCGGATCGAGACCGCGCCGCCGGCACGTTTTGGCAGCTTTGTGTATTTTTTCATTTTTTTTGTATCAAAATTCATCAAATAACGCGTGTTCTCACGCAGTTTTCCTTTTTATTATCTACAAGTAACTTCTAGAAAGATCGCCGCTAACAGTATTTTCTATTGTCGCTCGGGTCAGTTGTTGTGTTCGGGGCAAAAGCGAAACGCAAGGACGTCTGCTTTTCAACTGCAAATTTATACAGTGTGAAGTCGTAAACAAGCTGGGGCGGTACGTTGAGATGGTAATGCAACATCTCCATATTTACTAGTGGAATGCCATGTGACAGGGCATTACCCAATCAGAGAAAAGGGTGGCTTTTTCAAATTAACCGTATATCCCAGAGACAGTTATTTTTTTACAGCGAAGACAGCTCATGAAGGAAATTTGAACTCAGTCGTTTCAACCCACAAGTTATGGCCATAACGTTGTTCTTACCACCCGGAACCCCGACGGAAAAACGTAAAGCTGGGACAAGGACACCAGCCTGTACAACATGGTGAAACCAAGGAGGTAACTTTCATAGGATTATACTTCCTGGGTGAAACCAAGGAGGGTGGAGATGCTGAACGCGGGCACGCGATTCGGGACTTCGTTGTATCTCCAAATCCACCCGGTACCAGTGGAGACAACGGTTAAACAACGACGTGAGTTAGCCTCCAACCAGGCCCAATGGATTGCAAAGACCGCGTATCCAACTGGAAGAAGGAGCTTGTATGTATAGCAATCCAAGTACTTTCTCTGCCAGTTTGATACGGTCTTGATGCAACCTATAGATCTGCTTGGAGATTAGCGTGAGTGAAATCGGAACCTGTCTACCTGTCTTGATAGGAACTATCCCTGTCGTCTCGCCCAACACTGGGACCGGAATCGTGGACTTGGAAATGTCGCAAAATGGTGAAGGGAGAACCTACCGACAATGTGAGATTGATCCCTCGTTGACCGCGTCAAGTACAAGTTAGAATATGACGACCGATGACGTAACCGCAAGTACCTAGAAAGTGTTATTCAACCCAGAATGATTGTACTGTTACAATTCACTCTATTTGGCCAATTTCTACTATTTTCCTAGCGATCCGCGGGGCCTGGTAAAGGCACGGGAGGGAAGAAAAGTTAGACGTAGGGTTAGTTGGTGTTAGAGGTTACGTTTTGGTGTCGATGTAATAGTTAGCTAGGGTTAAAACTTGGAAGCACATTGTAATAGTTAGTAGTTGGAGTAAGGAATAGCCTGAATAGTTTATTAATGATAAGGTGACATTTTTTTAAATGAAACTAGCTGTCCATGTAAGAAATCATTTATTCCATTTTGTATGTGTATATTCGTTAAGGTGGGGAGGGGTCTCGCTATAATGGCGTAACATGTTTTTGTGCAGTGTTATCATCTTTGAAATAAATTGTTCTAAACTTTTACCGGCCCTGTTGCCTTTCATATCCATATTTACCTGTATATGTAAGGGTTCGGAATGGTAAAGCCATCCGTAGCAAGTTAAGTAAAGGATCAAACTAGATACTGTATAATGAAAAGGAAACTGGATCTTCCGTAAAGGTACGGAAAGATTGTCCATAACGACGCCTAAACGCCTTGCAGATACCACGTTTGTAGCACGTTAAGGTCGTTAAAAGGTCACGGAAATACCGAGGAAAGGTATGATTTTAAGTTGTCTTTCAGGCTGCGTGAACGGCACATAAACGTAGAGAAAATCGTGACGAAAACGGATTATAAACATGGACGAAAGGTTACGGAAAGGTCTCAAGAAACTTACACTTTCCGTGTTGGATCTTCCGTAAAGGTACGGAAAGATTGTCCATAACGACGCCTTAACGCCTTGCAGATACCACGTTTGTAGCACGTTATGGTCGTTAAAAGGTCACGGAAATACCGAGGAAAGGTATGATTTTAAGTTGCCTTTCAGGCTGCGTGAACGGCACATAAACGTAGAGAAAATCGTGACGAAAACGGATTATAAACATGGACAAAAGGTTACGGAAAGGTCTCAAGAAACGCATACTTTTCGTGTTGGATCTTCCGTAAAGGTACGGAAAGATTGTCCATAACGACGTCTTTACGCGTTGAATAGTTACGTAAATACACGTGAATGAGTGCCAATACGTACATTAACGCACTTCCGGAAAGGACACCTTAAATGCAATCTTTAAGCAGACGTATAGGGGTCGTTAAGTTGCGGAAATAGTGAATAAACGTCACGTTTACGCTGCGTTTAAGCATGCTTAAATACCGGATTTCGTGCCGTGATGGACTTTCACATTCCTGTACAATTTCTAGAATTCTTGCAATCTGCACACAATATAGTAAAAATTTGGCTCGCCCCTGATGCGTCGCCAAAAATATTCCAGATTTTACTGTTAGATGAAGTCAGCACTGTACAATATTGGTCTTATGACCTCCGGACGCAATTGGGTTAGTGCAACTAAAGAAATAATCTATATCGTTGAGTCACTTGTTTTAGTTTATTTGAATATTTGAATGCAGTGTTACCTCCTGGTACCACCATCTCCTTCGGGATGCTGGATGAGGAGAGGGAGACAGCAGGGTATGCATCAGACTCCTCGGACGGGTTCATTCCCTTCATCACTGAACCAGCCCTCACCACACAGGCAGACATGACGGCTAGGATCCTTAGGAAACGGTTTGTTTAGTACTAGTATATGATTTAGAGGACTGAGTATGCAGTGTGTGTTTAGTGTACGAACAAAGTAACAGCGATTCCAACGAAAAGTAGTGACCTATCGCCCATGGCAAATGATGTGATATATCTACAGACTTCATTTAGATGTATTTCAGCTTAGTACTGAAATGTTGACGGTGGTTTTATTTTTGCAATAACTTCTTACTGTGAAAATATCTACGCAAATATGAATTTAGTATACCAAATGGGTATATAACAAATAATTAAATATGACAAAAATTCGTATCATGACAGGCTATGTGATTGAACATTGTTTGTGTAGGATCAAATCTGTTATGAGACCAAGTTTCTACCTGGCCCCCCTGGCACAGAAGGAGCTGAACTGTTCTCTGGCTGTTACTGTTACGTTTGATGCTGCTGCCAACTGGACAGATGATATGCCTCTCCTCATTTTCTGGAACAAAGGTGATATTTTTCTTCAAAAGGTTATACAAGCATGCTCCTCTCTGGTTGGTTATTGCATGCAAATGAGATCGATTATTAGTTCGATGTTTTCATTCGAGGATCAAGAATGTGTGTGTGTGTGTCTGTGTGTGCCGGTGTGTGTCTGTGAATTTGTCTGGAGATGGAATGAAAATACTTAGATTTTTTTATATTTTGTATAAGAGTGACGAGAAGTCGAAGACATATAAACATTATAACACCCTTGCTAATTTTCACAAAATGCGACGTTGTAAATGCTGTGGAAAGGTAGACAATCCTGGTGACAGTATCGCTAAAATCTACTATTTCTTTCAGATTACCAGGAATGGGACGATGCATCTCGAACTTGTGTGGAAGAGGGGTCGGTGGACACCAACTACACTAATGGTACTATGGTCACTCATGTAAGTCTTGAATATACATATCAATGTATTCAAATCACGAAGGGGGCGGATGGTTGAATGAATAACAACATTTATTTCGTTCTTGAACATTTTACGGTACAACTGTAACACGAGATGAAGGTATATGTTTGGGAGAAAAAGTAATGAGTAAAAGTTTGACCATATTACCACACTGAGACTATGTGTACTTCCTCCCAGACTATCAACGTGTTGAATTTCTTGTTTATCAGTTATTTTAGCTCAGGGAATATGATAAAATTGTCAATATAAAACTAAGATAGCACAGCAGTCATTATACATAGTTTGTTAGTGAATATTATTCACAGAATTTACCGAGACAATAGTTAGGAGCCCTCGCAACTCTGAGATATTAAGAACGTTTGTTAATTTCTTAAGTTATAAATGGCATGATGTATTTTGATTGATTGTCCTTTCCACCCAAATCAAATAGATGTGTGGAAGTCCTCTTCTTTGACATACATTTCAACATTTCATCATTAATCATGCAAATTACTTACACGTTTACCAAATCTGTGCAAAGGGATGTTTATCTTTAACTTGTGATATGTCAAAAGTAAAATTCCAGCCATGAACCTCTTAGGTATTATGGCATTTTCACATTGATTATGCAAATTATGTCGCTACTTTTTATTACGTTTTTGTTCCACCTGGCATGAATTACATAATAATGTTTCATGTGTCATGTGTTATCTGCATAGTCCTCAAGTTGTGAATAAGTGAGATTATATCACACCCGCTTGGTGTATACCTTGTGTACAATCCAACAGCCCGTATACCATGCACGTATATAATTGTAGGATATACATTTACCGGTGGTCCTTATGTACTCACTAGCCGTATTCTGTATTCCTACGACAGATCTGCGCAACTAGTTTGCCAACTGACCGTAGCAGGAGGTCCAGGAGAGATGCGGACATGGTGAGCGGCATGACGTACATGAGCAGGGAAACACAATTTGCTGTTGCCGTGGTTTCAAAGACAATCCCAAACGAGCCTCCACAGCTTTTGTCAGATTTGAGCATCACCATGAATGAAGACTCAGGTATGTATTATTCTTTACAGTGACTAAGATACTGAAAGGCAAAAGTCTGACTAACCATCATCCACATGTCTATATGGATTATACACACATGATATCATAACCATTGTACTGCATTTAGCCCATGTGGGCAGGAACGTGCAAATGAAGGTCATTGTCATTATTTGTTTGATTACCATCAGGTAATTTCTTCTGCTGTTAAGTCTGTATTGAGTCTCTAGTGCTGTATTTGGCAGTAGATATGCAGAGTCTGAGAAAAATGTTGAGATGGTAAGCTTTCTTGTGACTCGTTTCACAGCTTTTGTAATTATTAGGTCACTTTTTTCATTTCAATATCAGATTAAATCGAGTCTATCAAGTCAGTCCTGTTTGGTGGCAGTCATCGATAAATAAAAACAGAACTAAGTTTAACCCCATAAAGACCTTGACCATCTTAAAATGCATACGTTTTAATGCTAACTTATTGTCGAATATACATGCCAAATAGGAGGTAATAGACATTAATTGTTTAAACGAGAATTTGAGAAAACTCTCCAACTTTTTGCTGATGTCTCCATTCCACTCTGCAGGTACCCTGATGTACTGGTTGGAGGCAGAAGACATTGACAATGACGACTTGGTTTTTGGCATTGTCCCTGACTCATCCCCCAAACTGGGCACCATGAGCCTATCTTCACAAGGTCTCCTACAATACAGGCCTTTACTGGACCATTTTGGTATGCATTAGAATAGTTGATATGCAATGGCTGATAGCAACATTCTATAGGTTTTTAAACTTGTCATTTGTTCACAACACAAGGTTGTAATATATTTCAATCAGACTTACGTTTAGGAATAGACAGTTAATTAAAAAATAAATTGTATTCTGTGCATTCTGCTGACTGGACTAGCACGTACCTTTGCCTGCACAAAATTTCAACGCAAGTGGCCTTGAATAATGTATTAGTCATTATTCATCCTTGACAACTTACTTTATATCATGGGCTGTGATATTTCATATATACGTTCTTGATAAATAATACCCGATAACCGTCAGTTTTGTATACCTACATGGAACTGATATTTTTCAGGTATTGACGAGATCATCATTTATGTAAGAGAGAGTCGTGAAAATGATGACATCATTCCGATCTTGGAGACAAGAGATACAGTCAACATCACCATCAAGCCTAAAAGTGACAACCCCTTCGTCTATGTGAAGATGGATGGGCAGATGCTGATTGTGTTGGAGAACAACACAGTGGAGGTATTAGAAGGCAACTGCAATGCAAATGTGAATTGACTAGTGCCTACTCTCGATGTTTTTCGTTGACTCCTCTGTAGCTATGTGCTGTGGTTTCAACAACATCAAACTAGGCTGTATTTTCATTTCTAAGTGCCATAACATTCTACGATACTGCATGAATTGCAGTCTTTACCTTATTCCTCCTCATTCAAACATTTGTAATCTAAATCCCAACGCAACTTCTGTTCTGTTTCTGTCACCCTAAAACCTCTTATCAATCAGACAAATCTTCCAGCCGTTCTACCTCTATCATTGTATTTGGAGTTTTAAATGTACTTGCGTTTGGCCGCCTGGTTGGTCAGTGCAATGCCACATTCCAAAATACATTTTTGTAGTTGTGGTCTAATTTTGGTACATTCTCTAGTCGTTACTGTATTAGGCAGCAGGAAGGAAATTTAGCATTTGAAAATAGGCTCTCAATAGTTATTAATAATATGGCAAATTATCACCGGTGCAATGCCCGAGTGGGTGGAGTGTTCGCCTTGCATACGGTAGGTCGTGAGTTCGAACCCCGGCCGGGTCATACCAAAGACTGTAAAAATGGTACATACTGATTTCTCTGCTTAGCACTCAGCATTTGGGAAATAGTATGGAAGTTAAACACACACCACTACCAGTGGACTAGCCCCCTGCTGTAGTGATTGCACAAAGTGTGGCCGAAGGGCTACTGAAACGGAGATGGGCGCCGCCCTATGCACCATCGGTGCGGGAAGGAACTTTGACTTTGACTTTGAAATTATCACACAAGTCATACCAATTATCTACTACTTATAACAGTGCAATATTTGATAAATGTTTCATATCACGTGAACAAGATTTTTCCACATTGCTGTATAATTGCCACAATATCACGATTTAATGTTGTTACACGGCACACTAAGTTTGCCATTACTATAATTTTAACTGTTGCGATCGTGGTCTCTCTTTCTCCCCGTACAATCTAGATCACTGTTGAACAGAACATTGGCACCAACATTCGGTACCAAGACTTTGACACCACTGTGGCTGTTTGGGACCCTGACAGTAATGATACGCTGACCATTGACGAGTACATCCCAACATTTGGGAACATCTGGGTGAACCTGCTAGAACCTAATGACACAGGTGACATAGAAATCCTAAAAACAATTATGGAATTAGAAAATAACGTTTTCGCTAACTCAAAGAATTTTGACTCACCGGAATTTTCGACAGAATCTTTCCGATAAGTCAAAATTCTTTGAGTTTATTTTCTCATTATGTAATTTACAAACTCAAATGAACTGTCATGCTAAGGATTCTTTTCTTTTTCATTTCAGTATGTTACAGTATTTTGATAAGCCTGAGATCTAATCATTTTTGGTATATAACATCAACATATATTGTAGTTCAAACTAAATTATATTGATTTTAAAATCTATATAGTCGGTCAGTCTATAACGACTATGACAGTAGCGTTAACAATATTTCAACAAAAGAAAAAGTTAGTAAAAAACTATTCAAACGATCGAAACATACATCGCAAAAGTTTGATTTTAAAATCACTTCTACCATTACACTATGGATAATAAAATACATAGAGCGTATAAACATCATTATTTAACATTATTAAAATTTTGATAAAAACAATAGCAACGACAGTAGTTGAGTCTAAATGAAAAGGGAAATACAAAGAAAATGAGATGTATACGAAATTCATATTGTGACTTTCTGGAATAAAGTGAAATTAATGGGGATGTACACATTATAAAATTGAGGAACCAAGATTAATGGCCTGCCTACTACGGATTTCTTAAGAGCTGAGCAGCTAGGAAGCAGGGGAAAATGGCAACAGGCACCTACGCAGTACAAGCACTTTAGGGCCCTGTCACACTTGTACGTAACGTTATATCATGTCCGTGTGAGTTGCGTATTAACATTTTTGTCATACGCAGAAGTACGCATAATACGCACCTGATGCGTATCTCAATCGTTTTGTGAAAGTTTTAGGTACGCAGGCATACGTAAGGCACACGCAAGGTTAGTGGTGCGGATCGGTCCGGCCGGACCGGTTCCGGACTTGTAAAACGTTTAGGTTCAAGTCCAAAAAAACCTAAACGTCTGGAAACAAGTCCGGACTTGAAAAAAAATTCTCTCACTCATACACTCCTTTTTGTTTTAAACCATCTTAAACCTTCCTTAAATCGTGAAATTTGCACTAGAAAAATATTAAAACATTGCTGTTTTTGTGTTTATAACTGAACCTCTGTGTTAATTACTGACTGTATATAATTCCGTATATATAGTTTTCAAATTACGTGTAAAATATCTGCCAATATGCAATTATACATGTAACACGAAAAAATATTCCAAAATTATTGTTCAGGACTTTCAAGTCCGGACCTGAACCTAAACCTCTGGACTCGAGTCCGAACCTGAACCTAAACTCGGGTTTAGATCCACACCACTACGCAAGGTACGGCTAGTACGACTGAACATTTTGAAACTAACAAAAACTTTCGTGCGAACGCTGTTACGCAGCTCAGACGTTATAGATACGCAGTGCATCCGTCCGACATCGGTCGAGTGCGGTACGAGCGCGCTACGTGTTAGTGCTTCATACGCGGTAATACGCTTCTCTTGCGGGACGAGGTCTGAGCAGAGTGCACATAGCGTACTTTCAGCGCAGATACAACACACGATGAACAGACGTATAGCGAATAAGAATATATGTCACGAATTAGTTCTGTTCGTCCTGTGATTAGGCAGCGCATTGTACACATCAGTAACGTATGACAAACGCACAGATAACGTATGGATATCGTACACATAGCGTTCTCGACGAACATCCGGGTACATTCCAGATTTGGTATTTTCATTGGTCGGGTCGGGTATTCAATTTAGTTAAGGGCAGAGAGGAAACAAACATAACCAGCAAAGTGGGGTCCCCCGAAAGTGCGAAATGGAACGAAATGGAACGAAATGGAACGAAATGGAACGAAATGGAACGAAATGGAACGAAATGGAACGAAATGGAACGAAATGGAACTAACTAAAACAACATATGTAACATTATGAAATGAAATACCAATAGATAGCGAATTATTAGGGGTAGACCGGAACAGGAAGCATTTTAAATACAGAAGTGAGTGGTAAATACATAATATAACGTGGTTTTTTTCTTGAATCTATGTAATAATATTAAATACAACGTTTTTGTCGCGTTTGTGTGGCTAGATTCTTCCCTGAAAATGGAGGCGCCACGTGCAAAGAGATCCGCCGCTCTTCCTTGTGTACCAACGATCTGCAAATGAACTGCTGCAAATAGCACTGAAAACAAGCAAATGGAACTGAGTATCGAAGTTAGGACTAGATTATACAGTTGGTGGTAACATTGCATCTCATAATTCACCAAGAGGGCATGAGGCAAGCGTTATTTTATTATCTATAAATCTCTCCCCCAAATGGAGCCCCGCATACAAATAAACCGGCATTGTTGCCAGCGCGACGGAACTGTGGGCGTGCTGCCGACAGGTTGAATCAAACCCCGACTTTCCATTTATTCAAATACGGTTTTAGTCCATAATTGGTACGTAGCATATGCATATCTTTCCAATTGTTCGGCTTAAAGTCAGACCCCTGACCCCTGAATGGACCCCTCCGTTAATGATATTTAAATGAAGCTCTGCGGCGCGTCACACATTTCACACATTTCACACTCCATTCAAACACGGGCGTGGAGTCCCCTGGAGACATTTATGCTTCCTTGTTCACGACAAAACAAAGGGAGGGTGTGAACGAGCAATGCATGTATTTCACGGTTCACGCAACACGCAAACACGCTAGCTGTATACATAATAAGATTACGCCTGCCTCATGCCCTCTTGGAGATGCAATGTTACCATCAACTTCTGCAATACTATTTCGGTTTGCTTGTTTTCCCTGTTTTTTGCAGCAGTTCATTTGCAGATCGTTGGTACACAAGGAAGAGCGGCGGATCTCTTTGCACGCGGCGCCTCCATTTTCAGGGAAGAATCTAGCCGCACAAACGCGACAAAAACATTGTATTTAATATTATTACATAGATTCAAGAAATAAAACACGTTATATTATGTATTTACCACTCACTTCTGTATTTAAAATGCTTCCTGTTCCGGTCTACCCCTAATAATTCGCTATCTATTGGTATTTCATTTCATAATGTTACATGTGTTGTTTTAGTTCGTTCCATTTCGTTCCATTTCGTTCCATTTCGTTCCATTTCGTTCCATTTCGTTCCATTTCGTTCCATTTCGTTCCATTTCGTTCCATTTCGTTCCATTTCGTTCCATTTCGTTCCATTTCGTTCCATTTCGTTCCATTTCGTTCCATTTCGTTCCATTTCGCACTTTCGGGGGACCGGCAAAGGGTCCATAACTTTCACTTAAAATAATTATTGAAATGCCCCACACAAATGTGTCCCTGTTACATACACATTCGTCACTTGTGGAGGCGTACGCGTCTTCTAATAACAGTTTTCGTAACTACTGATATCAACGCAACCAAATTCAAAGGGTAAATAATGGCTCTAAATGTCATGTAGTGTTCCAAAAGTAAAATTGGTATCCCTGTTACACATATACAAAAGGTCTTACTTGTCGTCAGTTGTGGAGGCGTCTTCCCATAACAGTTTAAGTAAATACTAATATCAATGCAACCAAATACGCCCATAATTAGATTAGCATCAGGTTCCGGGTTCAATTGTGACCGGGGTTGGGTCATGACCCGGTAATCTGCCGGAAGTGCGTGGTCGTCACCCTGATTTCTGCCCGAGATTGCTTGGTGATGGTTTTAGCTGTGCGTGAATATTTTGAATCTTCTGAAAAGCCCGTGAGTTGTAGTATTTTTGGGCGCGGTGCAGTTGGTTCGCTATCGAAGCCTTTTTTGTATTAGTCCGCGGCAACGGTGATGCGGTTTTCTCGCCTGATGACCCAAATAGCATCGTTTTAATGCATTTTCACCGAATTTGCGTCATCGGAGATTGCGAAAAAGTTATCACATGATTTTTTTATTTTTTTTCATTTTTCAGAGACACCATATACTAAGCTTTCTCAGCATATATGCCGTGACCCCAGGAAAACTCATTTTTTCCGAGCAGGTTCGATCAAAAAAGTGTAAAAAAATGATAATTTTCTGGTGCCAAATTTACATTTTACTATGGTTTCTACCAAAAATAAAGGGAAAACGGACAATACCGATAAATACATCGGAAAACAGCAGAAAACCGCTTTTCGACCATGTGATTACATTTTCCGTCCTACTTTTCTCGGCGGAATTGCAGCCCGTCGACCTGAGGGTGTCGGCCTACATACGAAATCGCAAAAAAAACTCCGGTCCGAGACCATCAGTCGGAAGTGCGTCAGGCATACGGTCGCCAGACGTTGTGTGCGTCCGGAATACGGTCACCATACGCACCAGATACGCAGCTATTCTATGCAAGGATAATAGTATTGCGCACCACATATGCAAAACATACGTGTCTCATACGCTGAATCTGTTACTGATACGCTATATACCGCGCATAACTCAAGAAATATCATATTTTCAGCGTATAACTACGTATTGTCAACATAAGATACGGAATTCACACAGAATTGCTTATACTCACAAGTGTGACAGGGGCGTTAATCTATACAGTTTGACTGTTCACAGGAAAATATATGTACTGATGAAATCATAGATTTTATATTTTGGGTGTTTGCACATAAAATGTATTTATTCTGAAAGATGATGCGCCAATAATATATATCATTTCTCCTTCATTTTCCTGTATTTCGTCGCTTGTATTTTGTTATTCTATCGGAATACTTAAAGCAAAGGGTGCCTGGATGTTAATGCAAAGCTGAGACATTTAGCAACATGTCAGCAGCTCAATAAAAAATGACATATTTAAATCAATGTTGATATACAACATAACATGCTATTGTAATGTATCAGATCTTCCTACCGAGGGGACATACATACAGGCATCAGTGAAGTTTGTGCCGATTGATGACTACTATGGCCATGATGAGTTCATACTGATGGGCAGAGATGCTGATGGCCTGCTCTCTGAACGACTCATCTTCAAAGTCTACATTCTGCACATGCCATGTATAAACAATGGCACCTGCACTGGTGTGTATATTACTCTTTGTGGACCGTATGGCAAAATGTCACACAGAAAATTGAACAATAAATATACAAATTTATATTCAGGAGAACGGCATGCCAAAAGATCTGTAACTAATATTACTGTGAACTTTACACATTTTATGTAAGCTCTGTCTTGACTTAAGGAAATCTGAGATATAGCTGCTGTCATTTGACTAAATACAATCGAAAACATCTAAACAAGATTATGAAGGCCATTAATACCTTTTCATAAGGTTTGTGAATGACTGAATAGCAAAGTTTACAGTTACCCAGTAACACATAGCTTCAGTGCACAGTGAACCAGTCAGAATTGCCCAGATGAAGATGAAAGATAGTTATCGAAACGTTGTTGATTTTGTGAAAAAAGAGCCACGCTATAAAAGATTATAATGGGTTTATCGTGCTATACTTGCCATAAAACTTATATACCTGTATATTTTGGTATCCAATTTCAATATACATATTTCAGTTTGCTAGGTACAGTTTGTCGAGCGCAGAACTAAGATTTGATGTGACTATACATGATTCAGAATTGATGCGACTGTAAAAATGCGTACTCAAAGTTACTAAACTGTGGTAGTATGTGTTTTGTTCCATGCTGTAGGTATACGTGAAGACACGAACTGTACAGCCACCAGTCGAGCGGATGGATACGATGGGTATGAGTGTTCCTGTCCTCCGGGGTGGGTGGGGCGTTACTGTGAGACAGATCAAGATGAGTGTCTGTCCAGCCCTTGTCCCTGGCCACAGGACTGCGTCAACTTCATTGGTGGTTTCAGGTCAGTAAGTACTTAAGTAAAGAACAACATTTTGTCAGTAAGTAAAGAACAAGGAAAAGTGAGGAATGCTTTCACTTTGGCATCTTCAGCTGCATGAAGGACTCTCAACTAGATTACGAAAAGTTGTAGTTTAAACTACATATGCCGAGGCGCAGGCGTGTAAGGAGGGCACAATATATGTTACAAAAGTATGGCGTGCAGATTCAACCAGACATTTCTAACAAAGGAGTATTCAACGTGCGGACATTAGTGTTGAATATGGTATAAAGGATTTCTGGAAACAATTAGTATTACAAACTGTTAATTGGAGATTGCATTTGTTAAGGAGGATGTACGGTATTTTTTCAGAAACCACATAAAGTTTGCAGAAGTAACAGTTTTTCTTTCACTATTACTAAATCTGAGTAAGCTGTGGTAGTGGAGGCAGCAGAATTCAGGTCTCAGACACGTTCGGTGAGATTAAAGTGACCTATGGAAAATATAAACCATTGTATATGGTGTTGCGAAGCACTAGCATCATCAGCTCAAGTGTTGTCGGACATCGGTTAAAACGACTCCCATTCCTGGTAACCACAATCCTCGATTGATGAATATACCATCCTGCAAGTGGAGGCAAATATTTCTGAGCATCCTTCTCGGGCTATTATTAGATATCAAGATCAATTGTGCAGTGGATTCCCCTTAAAAGACGACAATGGGAAGGGTCATGCTGAGGGTCTTTTGGGAGTAGCATGTCAAAGTATACGACAATTATCTTGACATGCTATATTTCGCTTGCTTTAAAAAAATTGCCGAAGGTCATCAAAACTAAGAGGCATGGCATGCTGATCAACACCCCAGTTCACCACGGAGTTCCCACTGATGCACTTTCTTGCGCCTGTGTAAGCCTAGCTCGGCTGTAAGACTCTCCGCTGCAATCTGAGTTTAACTCTTAATCATGAAGTAAGTTTTGATGGACAGTGAAAAACAGATTTGCGTTCAGCCGGTTTCATTATTACATCTTACTCCAACTCAACAGCTTTAAGAAAACTGTCTGGAGTTAAGACCTACAACTAACCACATGTCCAAGAGAGACACATGTGTTATTTCAGCTTCCGACCATAACGGAGTGGGTCAGGGGGATTCATCATTGTACCATTTTCGTACTTATGATGCAAAAACAGCGATTTTATTGTGTATGGCATTTTGCTCGGTAATATGATGATTGTTAGCATGACAAAGAAAAAAATGTGTAAATCCAGTGTACGATTGATGAGCTTACAATATAAAACAAAAATATGGTGTTGTAGTATGTCAAATTTGAGTCCGCCTGTGCATTCCCTTTCATGTAGGAGCTTCCTTCATGGCATGTTACAGTTTCATTGTACTTTGTTGTGCCATTGATCTGAAAACACATTGAATTTTCTCTTTTACCATTGCTTCCTTTTTACCTACAGTTGTGAGTGTTTGCCATCCAAGTCTGCCTGCAGTGGTCTGACGCCATGGCAGTATGCTGTCATCTTCCTCTCCCTGGCTGCCCTGGGAGTTATTGGCCTCTTTGTATACCGCTTCCGACTGAGGTGAAGAGTTATCATGATTTACCATCAGTAAACAACACGACAATCAATCTGAACAAAAATTATGTAAATTAATCTTCAAGCAGATCTACGGGTGAAGAGACAGTGTCCAGCTGACCAAACAATGTCCAGCGGCCTCGGGTCGGCCACTGGCCATGGGTATCATTAGGCCAGCAAGATACTGTCTTCCATTCTGTAGATCTGCTTGGAGATTTATATAAATAGCTTCATCAGGAAGTCACTAAGATTCTTGTTTTATTTTTCATCCTCATCAGTCCCGTAGCTATTCAGCCGTAGGGGTGGCACAGCAGTCAACAAAACGTTTTCCACCCCTGCGGTCCTTCGCGAGTCTGGTCAGCTGGTTTCTCGATTGCCCTGACCATTCTTTTAGGTCACTGGTTTATAATCGACATGAGTCTGGACATGTGTCCATTTCCTATCAGGCTCTAGTAAAACATTGTATGAGTTTTGCCGTCTGGTGAATGCAAGTTTACCCTCCTGTGAAGTTTTTTTTTTTTTTTTTTTTTTTGTGGTGGAAAGATGCGATGACAATACGGCAGTACAAACTTAAAATAACTATACTTGTGTATATTTTGACAGAAATTTGAAATGGGTGCGCCGTCGTCAGGCCAGTGTTGGTACCTACAGGGATGAGGCTTTTGTACAGTCCACTTCCCATGAAATGACAACACCAAGTGACAATGACTGCGTGACACTGATGAAGACAGAACCTTATGTACCGGCCGGGATTGTGGGTCCTTGCGATGATGATATAGAGGAGATCGGCGGTAAGAAACGTTAACCCTGATTTCAAGGTTTTGCACATGGTTAGGCTCTAAAGTACAAATAAAAGTCATGTACCAAACGTCCGCAAGTGTCACGGTATCAGGTTTCAAACTGGTTTTCACCGTGATTGTATTTGTACTAAATGTGTACACATGTGCATTATACCAATTGTCGGAAGTACAAAAAAACAATTGTCTGAATGTTGGACATGTGAAATACCAGACTTGATGTTTTTATGCAGCGCGTGGCATCATTTATGTTGACTCTGAACCAATGGCAGTGTGTTATATTACTAAGCATGTAGTTGTTTTCTCTAGGCCTATAGGGTTGTTTCAATGCTTCAAGGAGGAACCACGATGATGATGTCATGATGATGTTTCAATGCCTATCTAACTCATTCTTTTTATCTGCTGCCCAGTAATTGTCCTCTTCTGTTAAGACGGGCTTACAGTGATTTTTAAGACAGCTGGTTCTTTCGGCTTGTCTTTTGTTGCCAGATAGTACAAGGCCATGTGTCACTCACAATCACTTTTTCCTTCCAGGAGCTACAAGACCTTGGGGTGACGTGGAGGATATAGATGGTAAGGAACGTGTTATGTGTTGCTGTTGATGTTCATGTCGGTCAGGGTATTGTTTTCATCGGGTTCCCATTGAGTATGATAACATCCTGCTTTTGAAGCTGTTTTTCAAAAATGAGCATTTTCCTTTGAACTACTTTTCTGAACGTTTTCAGATCTATTTCTGTTTGCTGGTTTTAGTTGTACCTCATATCCTAATATACAGTAGTAGTTGTATTACAGATACAGGAACCGACGATGTACCATTTTCCAAAACAACGGCATGTTAATGTGTCATTAATGGTAAATCCCATCAGGATAGTTGGAGTTTATTCTGTTTCTCATGTCATTTCATCACTGCTTCCTTTACCTACCATTTCCAGAAACCCTCCCAGGAGCTACATGCCCCTCCCCCTGAATGTTTCTACATGAGGAGGATTGTGACTGTGCCATGACTGTCAGCCGGCATGCATCTTCTCTCATCTATCATGCCCTCAACAGAAGGATTAAGGAGAGTCAAACACGTCATTTTAAAGTACTGATTGCAGAAGACGTTGTTCTATGAACCTTTAAGGTGATAACCAAGACCAGCAAGGAAAATTTTTTATTACCTATTACGCAGGAGATATTTTGCATACTTGGCGTTAAGTGATGTTAAATGTCCATTGATGTTTTTCATTGACACAGATGGTGTTAGAATTAGAAATTGTCTTACTCTGCATGCATTATATCACACAGATATGAAGCGATTTATACTATTAGGTAAAGTGGAATTCCACCCATGGGCAAGGATCTTATATGCACCATGTCTTGCTCAATAAGTCATCATCATCCTAAGTAAGTAGATACGTAAGCTTGATGAGTAACAAATTAACCATATTGCATTTATATTCAAGAACGTTAAGTTTGCTAGATTGGCACACATGGATAGTTTAGATACGTACTGTCCTCGTTTAATGGCAGAAAATATAATAATGATGGCTTGAAATATACTGGAAATATTAGAACTAGACGTAATAAACGTGACATGAAGCATACTTAGTAACACAAGACTAAGGTAAGCTATACCACAAGTGATGAAATTATATTATAACAGGTATCCTTTTGTATAAGGAAACAATGCAAAAAAATGCATAAGAAAATTCTACCATTATTAATTTTTAATTTCTTTGACTCATGCCAACATTACTAATAATTGACATATTGTTACCCTTTATATACCCATAAGATAAGACTGCATTGCACTAGTGATATGTATTCAGGAACAATATTGCATTATCATCATTTTTTTTGTTCTGTCAGTATTAAAACTCTATCAAACCGTTCGGAAATGTATCGCTGATAGTTATGCCTTATTGTCAGAAATTGCAACATAATTGTACAGTTTCTGGGGTAGTATCATTTTTTCCCAATTGTTAACTAATACTTCTTGCTATTAACAAATAACTGCTAAATGATAAATATATCAGATATATATAATGTGACTGTATAAATTGACTGTATCAATCAATTTACCATGTAACAAGTTAGTGCGATACATATAATAAATAAAATGCAAAACATACATTCTCAAATCATAATTTACAAATTATTCAGTCTTAGGCTGCACCAAGTAGTTTATATGGATGACGTCCGCGCGCGCATTGATTTTGGTCTGTTACCAAAAAAAAGAAGAAATTCCACTTCCTGTAACTAAGCAAGTCTTGTCAAGATCAGCTACAGTGCATTTCTTCTGCAATGACGAGAAGATCGGGAGAGGCATTGAAGTTTACTCCGGCCTGCAGGTGGGGCAGGAAACCAAGCAGTTCGGGTGTTTCATCCGCATGGAGGTCGACAATACAGCTGCCACAACTGAAGCTCCTAGGCCCAAGTCTGTTTTTTGAGGTATGAAACGTTCCGTTATTTAATCTGTTTTGGATCAAGTACCATGTACGAAAAAATTATAATCTGAGAAGGGGGAGTGTAAGATGAATGCATTCATGTATTCTGCATGGATAATGATCATTTATACCTTTCTGGTTATTTATACTTGTTGGGGAAATATATGTTTTTTTTTTCAGTTTTATCATTCTTGGTCCATATTTGGCTCTTTAATAATTGCTATAGCATAGGTAGAAATGTAGTAATGCATGCGAAGAGTAAATCAGCAACTAATTTTGCCTTCTTTTAATATACTATGTTTCTGCAGGCCTTCAAAATCAATGGGATATGGAAAGAAACAGGACAGGACAACAACTGCCGTTCAACTTCAACTGATTTATTCAAATAATTGCTGTTTTCATGATGAATAAAATAATTGTTAGTTGTTACACAGTGTTCTCTCATTCAATTTGTGTCCTAACATGTGTCGTCGACTATTATATTTCAAATCTAGGCATCTTGTTTTTTTCGGTCCTTCTTGGGTTTTTTTCGCGCTCTCGCATTAGATTTAGGATCTCCAAAGGACGTCATCCATAAAAATTACTTGGTGCAGCCTTAACCTTCTAGCAAAGAAACATAGAATGTTTGACTTCTCTTGTTGAAAATACCTTCAGGTGACACAAAAGGAGATATCCACAAATGTTGATTGTAGAACATTGCGTCTGAGTTCTCTCGGAACATGCTACTAAAACATTGCAGTTGTTCTTGGGTCGCCACATGAAGGACCCTCTGAACATGTCCGTCACTTCCGACGTCAGACAGCCAGTCATAACAAATGAATTGATATCTGTAAAAAAAAATAATAAACCAGCGTTTTGGACATTTTAGTCTAACATTTGTTTCTCAGTTGTGGTTTCAAATAAGGCTGCAGAGCTGACTATAAACATGTAATAGCGAAATCAACTGACACTGGGTTTTGTTGTCAAAGCATGGAGGCTAAATTGAACTGGTTCAGTTATAGTGTCTTTAACGCAACATGAGCGCGAGGTAATTATTTGCATTTTACAGTTCGTCTGTTTGCAGATCCTTTACGATGATGTCTCTCAGAAACCACGAGGATTCATCAACGACGGTATTGTCGTGCCAGATATGCAGCAGTTCCAGATGTCCTAGTGACGTCTTCATGGGCATGATGATGTCATAAGATCCTCCACGTACCAGTGACTGCAAAATATAAGGAAGTGTCATGTTCAACGTTCTCAAGACTCTCATTTAGGAAAGGGTAGTCGTCAAGTCGTGACCTCTTCTTTCAGAGGATCTACCACCCTGTCAGCTGAATTCAGTGTCTCGATGAAAACGACAATATTCTAAAGGGTACACCAAGGGGAAAAGGGTATACCAATGACGTATATATGCAGACCGATGGCAAAGATGCTGGGTACAACAATAGACATGAAAAAAAAAACAGTTTAGAAGTTTAAAAGAATACAACTCATGAGAGCTAGTATATTACTTCTCCTCTCGGATTGATCAATTTGATAGCCGATTTTCACCTCGATCCGAATATTTGGAACCGAATTCGTGCCGAGGTGCCAGCAGCAAACATGGAGCCGGTGGTGACGGTGATCTGATAGAGATACGGGGCTGGCATTCTATCCGGGGGGAGGACGGACAACAGTGGTAACTGCCTTTTCCTTCCGACAGTTGCAGATCCTCCACTAATCTTTTCCTGTTAAGAGAGTACAGGAAAAGCATGAAGCCAAGGTATGGTTTGAGATGCTAGTTGGCGATAAGGATACCTGTCTACCTGCCTAAGTTCCCAGGCCCTTAACGGGATAAGAATGCGCAAGAAAATTCTGTAATTTACTCACTCGAAGCTGCTAAAAGTCTACATTGAAGATGATGATTATCAGGATGTAAAAAGCCCACTCGCTGATGACCGTGTAGAAAACAATGTCGTTTTTACTAAGACTGTTGTTGACTAGACTAGGGTTGGGGTCAGGGTTGGGGTTAGGGTTGGGGTTAGGGTTAGGGTTACACCTAGGGTTAGGGTTAGGGTTAACTTTTAAAGTCTCATAACTCGATAACAAAGCACAATATTTAGAATCCGTTTCAGTTTCAAACTCCTGGCCAAAAGACCTTTTGAATGAGTCCAAGTTTGGCCCGTTAGAGTTAGGGGTTAGGGTTAGGGTTAGGGGTTAGGGTTAGGGTTAGGGTTAGGGTTAGGGTTAGGGTTAGGGGTTAGGGTCAGGGTCAGGGTCAGGGTCAGGGTTAGGGTTAGGGTCAGGGTCAGGGTCAGGGTCAGGGTCAGGGTCAGGGTTAGGGTTAGGGTTAGGTATAAGGAATAATGGACATTTTTAAGTGGGTTAGGGTTAGTGGCGGAAGGATGCCGACCTTATTACTACTGTTTGGACTGATCACACGCGTATTGATTTCGATTTTTGCTTACTTTACAGGGTTGTTGCCTCCCATGTGCTTACCCTTCGTGGTAATTTGGTTTTCTCTTTATAACGTGTCTCATCTATCTGTTTGTTCTTAATTGATTAATTAATTAGTTAATTAGTTTATTAATAAAGTCAGGGAAAGGATTAAGTTACCAAATGGGGTGACTACATATAACAGCATCTTTTTTTGAACTCCTTAAGATCCTTAAGTTAGCATACACACAACATCTATTGAACGTTTGAAATGTTACGTCATGTGTTAGTCTATATGGTAATGTTGCTAACTAGCATCACATGTTACAACCATTACGTCTGCTGACATTGTACGATGTAGAAGCTTGTGGAAGTGTCCTACCAGCACGAAGTCCTTACGAAGTCCTGCCTATTGCAATGGAATAGGTTTGTGCCACCCTTTGCCATGGCCTCTGTTGAACAAAAACTGACCACTATCCCAGCACGTCTAGCCGTGTGTTGTCGTCACCATTCAATCTTGCTTGGTCGGCTTGAGTGTTTCTGCCTCCCAGCCCTACAACTCTTCTCCGGTAGGAAGTTGACCTCCGCTCCGCTGTCTAACTTGCACCTGGGGCTGTCCTTCATCCCGGTAATGAAGAGGTCGCCATAAGGCCTCTTACCTACAATTTGCTTTGTTAGCGCCGTGACTTGCCCTGTGCTTGACACTGCCGGCCAGCAAGTTAGAAGAGGCGATTTAGCAGCCGTGATTACATAAAAGCCGCCTGAACCTATTGCCTCAGCA